>NC_069679.1:29443024-29746055 GCF_023699985.2 Odocoileus virginianus
CATCTTTCACCCCATCAAGAGGTTCTTTAGTTCCTCTTTGCTTTCCACCATTAAGTGGTACCATATGCATATCTGGGGTTATTGATATTTCTCTCTCACAATCCCAGCTTGTGAGTCATCCAGCCTTGCATTTCACATGATGTATTCTGCATATACATTAAGATAAGCAATGTGACAATACACAGCATTGACGTACTCCTTTCCCAATTTTGAACCAGTCTGCTGTTCCATGTCCAGTTCTAACTGTTGCTTCTTGTCCTACATACAGGTTTTTCAGGAGCCAATTAAAATGGTTTGATATTTCTATCTCTTTAAGAATTTTCCACAGTTTGTTGTGATCTACACAGTCAAAGGTTTTAGTGTAGTAAATAAAACAGAAGTAGATGGTTTTCCGAAATTCCCTTGCTTTATTCTATGATCCAGCAGATGTTGATAATTTGATCTCTGGTTCCTCTGCCTTTTCTAAATCCAGCTTGTACATCTGGAAGTTCTCGGTTCATGTACTGTTGAAGCTTAGCTTGAAGGATTTTGAGCATTAGTTTTCAGGCAAGTGAAATGAGTGCAATTTTATGGTAGTTTGAGCATTCTTTGGCATTGCCATTCTTAGGGATTTGAATGAAAACTGACCTTTTCCAGTCCTGTGGCTACTGCTGAATTTCCAAATGTGCTGGCATATTGAGCGCAGCACTTTTACAACATCATCTTTTAGGATTTTAAATAGTTCAGCTGGAATTCCATCACTTTAATTAGCTTTGTCTGTCATACTGTTTCCTATGGCCCATTTGACTTTACCCTCCAGGATGTCTGGCTCTAGGTGAGTGATCACACCATCGTGGTTATCTGGGTCATTACGACCTTTTTTGTACAGTTCTCCTGTGTATTCTTGCCATCTCTTTTCAGTTTCTTTTGCTTCTGTTAGGTCCATAATATTTCTTTCCTTTATTGTGCCCATCCTTGCATGAAATGTTCCCTTGACATCTGCAATTTTCTTGAAGAGGTCTCTAGTCATTCCCTTTTCATTGTTTTCCTCTATTTGCATTGAAGAAGGCTTTCTCATCTCTCCTTGCTGTTCTCTGACATTCTGCATTCAGCTGGGTCCATCTTTCCCTTTGTCCTTTGCCTTTTGCCTCTCTTCTTTTCTCAGCTATTTGTAAGTCCTCATAATTTGTAAGGCAAGACAACCACCTTTCCTTCTTGCATTTCTTTTTCCTGGGGTTGGTTTTAGTCACCTACTCTTGTACAATGTTACAAACCTCTGTTCATAGTTCTTCAGGCACTCTGTCTTTCAGATCTAAGCCCTTGAATCTATTTGTCACCTCCACTGTATAACCATAAGAGGTTTGATTTAGGTCATACCTGATAGGCTCGGTGGTTTTCCTTACTTTCTTCAATTTAAGCCTGAACTTTGCAATAAGGAGGTGATGATCTGAGCCACAGGGAACTCCAGGTCTTTCTCTATCTGACTATATAGAGCTTCTCCATTTTTGGCTGCAAGAATATAATCAATTTGATTTTGGTATTGACCATTTGGGGATGTCCATGTGTAGAGTCGTCTCTGTTGTTGCTGAACAAGGGTGTTTACTATGATCAGTGTGTTCTTCACAAAACTCTGTTAACCTTTGTCCTGCATAATGGGTTTAATTACAGTGTTTTCTCAGATTTTTTTCCCTTGAACTGCTTGATTTTCATTTTCACTTCAATTTCACTAACAGTATCATTACTGGGCAGGTACCTTTTAGTAAACTGTGGAGAATAAATACTAAGTAAGTTGTAACTAATTAGAATAATAGCAAAATTATAGTAACATAAAACAAGTTTGCGAGGGGCTGAGGTACAAGGAAGCTGAACTACAAAGCAACACAGAGAAATTTTAGGGGTAATGAAACCTTGTGGTGATGGTTATATGACTGTTTAAACTGGTCAACGCTTCTCTCTTAAGTGTACACAAAATATGGTAAATTTTATCATGTGTAGGTTATAAATAAATGACAAAATTTAAAATACTGTAGCATTTAAGGAAAGTAGGTAAAAGTG
Organism: Odocoileus virginianus; assembly: GCF_023699985.2. Taxonomy (NCBI): domain Eukaryota; kingdom Metazoa; phylum Chordata; class Mammalia; order Artiodactyla; family Cervidae; genus Odocoileus; species Odocoileus virginianus. Next base: position 29,445,059 of record NC_069679.1, read on the forward strand.
GTCTTATGGAATGAAAAATTAACTTTCCCTAGCAAAAATCTAAAATAAAACATGACCTTCTTGTACATATTGGCCTATTTTCCCTTCTTACTGAATAGCTCGTGTATTGAGAACCCAAATCTATAATGAATGACTTTGATAAAGTACTGTTATATGTGTTTGGGACCTGGAGGTGGTAATGAAGCTTAAAAAAATCAATTAATAATAAAAAATGCATTTGACTGTCAAAAATATAAAAATAATTACTTTCTTTTGATAACTTAGAGAAATCATTAGGTAATATTTACTCAATTCTTTTTTCTAAACAACTTTCATATTCTACCATATTGACTATCGTTAAAAGAATTCAAAAGGTACACAGCCAATGGAAATTTTTGTATAGAATGTTATGTTGTTATGTTGGAAATTACTTTAAAAATAGAAAATCCAATGCATCATTTGGGTTTCCATTTTACACATTTGAAGCCCTTGCTGAGGAAGAGAAGTTGATAGCTATGACTTGAAGGATACAAGTTTTAAAGGAAGCATTCGAATTCTAATAAATATTGTCCGTATTTAGGGCACATTTCTGACTTAAATAACTTTTGAACATTGTACACCAGACAAATGGAGCTTTGTTCAGTTATTATGTATGTGAACATGATCTCCTTTTCAATGACAGGCAAGCCTTTCCTCACCTTCTTTACCTGAGGGACCTCTATTAAACTTTCAGGATCCAGCTTTGATATTATCTCTTCTGTAAGATTTTCTCAGCTGCCATAAAATAATGGTGCTCATTATATTGGACTGAGGTAATCAGTTAACAATCACTTCCTGTCTATAAATATGTATGCATTTTATTCAGTAGATAGACTGTTCAAAATTCTTTCCTTGAATTGAAATACTTGTCAACTTTCCCCTGTATTTACTTTTAATCTTTCTATGATAACTATTTTTAAACATTTCTACTGAAAGTGCAGTCAGAGAACTTACCTTCAAAGGAATTATAGTCAATAAAGTAATTAATTAGCAATAGTACCCTGAGTAGAAGCCATGGAGAATTTTATTTATGCCATTAATTCATCTTGAAACTATCATGCATTTGTTCTTTTAACAAATGATCATTGAACACCTGCTAAACATGAGATGCCATTATAGACACAAAGATAGTGAAATATGGAGAGAAACTAGAAATGAATTTAGTTCTTAAGTATCTTACAGTTTACTGGAGGATATGAGAAAATAAAAAATAACTTCCACATGGATGAAGATAAATTGTAATTGAAAATCAAAATGAGGGAGTAATTAGTGGCAGAAGAAGCATTTGTGCTAAACATTATAAGAAAAATGAACCTCAAAGAGTTGATAATAATAGCTGCATTGGGATGATTAAATGAACTTTTATGCATTGAGGCAAGATGTGAACAATAAAGATCTATAAAAATATTCAGTATTAGTGTTTGGCTATGCAAAAGCAGGATAAAAGGGGATCTTTGGGAGGAAACACAGAAAGAATAGAGCCTATGTAATTTGGTCTTTGTTATATAGTCAGTTAAAGGCCAAAGAAGAAAACAGAATACAGTAAAATGAAAAAAAACAGATTTAGACATCTTCTTCACTAAGGATAGGAAATTGAGAATGTTGAAAGGAAATGAGTAAGAGTACAAAGATGGCTCCTCTTTCTTTGTTAGACAAGAATACCTTGCTAGACACAAAATAGGGGACAAAAATCAATTCTTAATTTTAAAATGAAATATTATTAAGAGGATGGTGATCAAATTATTTTTTCTTCATATAAGACTGGAATATGGAATAGTGATTAGTGAAAAATCTTGACTGAACCATAAAAATACCAACTTTCTAAGTGAATATAATATTTCATGAGTGGAATATAGAAGTCAAACGGTAAAAATTAAAGACATAAATAATAGCAATACAAATAATATACAGTGCCACAAAAGGAACAAATAAACCACAGTTACACAAATAACAATTGTTAAGCATGTTGGAGAAATGGCTCAATATTTAGGAGAAGTCAATTATCTATATTAAATTATTTGTCTTTATGCCCATAGTCTTTAAAATGCAAAGTTTACAATTAACACCAGTTTTACTATTTCTAAGACACTCTATGTCAACCCAAATATGAACAATTGATAAGTAACCTTTGTATGTTTATGTATTTTTTATTTGTATTAATTGTCAAATATAGTGCCATTTTTAAAGTGGAAATATACTTACTCAAATGAGGATTAACAGGAGCTACAAGAAAAGCAAAAAATAATGTTAGCATGGCTTAAATGTTTTTTATAAATAAAAGTCTAATCAGCGTCTCATAAGTGCCTAGCTAAAACTTAATGATCTTCCCCACTGTGGCCAGAGAGAATTATATCTGCAATCCATTTTGTTCTAGAAGACTGAATAGAGTTTACTTTGGAACTCAGCAATAACAGCCTCAAAGTACCCAAATGATCAATGCTAAATGGCACACGGGATTTGTTCATTTCCCAAGGTATAGAGTAGCTGATTTTTTATATCTTAAACATTGCTAAACAAAACCAAGTAATCAAAACTGAGGCTGACAAGCTATAATCTCAATGTTTTAACAATGAATGCAATTATCTAACAGAGAATACACGTAAGTTTTTTTTGCTATTGTCTACTTCTGTTTAAAATATATGGTATATATGAAAATAAAGCAATCCTCAAATCATGTCATTGTGTGTGAGCCAAAACAAATAGCAACTTTGATGCTGTTTTAATTACTTTCACACACATACACAGTTTTCAAATGATAGGTAGTGCATTTGCATTTTTGCAATATTTATCTCAAGAAGAAATATTTATCTCAAAAAACTAATTGTGTTTACAAGGGCCAATTGATTTCTACCTGAAAAGTGAATATTTTAAATATTACTGAAGCAAAAACAAAACTATATCTATCCTAAGAGACAAAATGGTATCTGTATATATTGATTAAGCATCTATCACTCTGAGAGAAAATTTCATTCTGGATGAAAGAAAGCATTATTGCACTCTCCTAAGATTAAAATGGGTTGTTAATCTAACCTCCAGAATATTGTCTATTTTGTTGCTAGTTCCTAGTGTTTGCCAAAAGCACTTTTGTTAGACTTGGACATAGTAGTAAAATACAAAATGAATGTCATAAATGCACACGTGAACAAAGCATCTTCATATAAAATTTGTACATTTAGTACACTGAGATCAATTTTAACAAAGTGATTAGTTTATCAACAAATTACTTTTTACTATTTCTACATCAAGAAGACAGAGTATTCCCGTTATTTTAGCTGCTCTACTTGTATTTGCCCCATTGCAAATTATGAAATGAATAACATAGAGAAGGGACTATACATTTATTAGTTCTACTGAAAAACAGGAAAAAAAAATCCCTTTTTTGCAAGGTGCATGCGTGCTAAGTTGCTTCAGTCATGTCCAACTCTGCAACGCTATGGACTGTAGCCCACCAGTCTCCTCTGTCCATGGGATTCTCCAGGCAAGGATATTGGAGTGGGTTGCCAGGAACTTCTCCAGAGGATCTTCCACACCCAGGGATAAAGCTGCATCTCATTATGTCCCTTATATTGCAAGTGGGTTCTTTACCACTAGAGCCAGCTGGAAAGCCTCAGGTATCAGTATGTTTTAATTTGAAAATTAACTATTTACTATATTCGTTGATTAGTTCTAGTAATTTTCTGGTAGAGTCTTTAGGGTTTTCTACGTAGAGGATCATGTCATCTGCAAACAGAGAGTTTCACTTCTTTTCCTATCTGGATTCCTTTTACTTCTTTTTCTGCTCTGATTGTTGTGGCCAAAACTTCCAAAACTATGTTGAATAGTAGTGGTGAGAGTGGGCACCCCTGCCTTATTCCTGATTTTAGGGGAAATGCTTTCAATTTTTCACCATTGAGGGTAATGCTTGCTGTGGGTTTGTCATATATAGCTTTTATTACGTTGAGGTATGTTCCTTCTATTCCTGCTTTCTGGAGAGTTTTAATCATAAATGGATGTTGAATTTTGTCAAAGGCTTTTTCTGCATCTATTGAGCTAATCATATGGTTTTTATCTTTCAATTTGTTAATGTGATGCATTACATTGATTGATTTGTGGATATTAAAGAATCCTTGCTTTCCTGGGGTAAAGCCCACTTGGTCATGATGTATGATTTTTTTAATATGTTGTTGGATTCTGCTTGCTAGAATTTTGTTAAGGATTTTTGCATCTATGTTCATCAGTGATACTGGCCTGTAGTTTTCTTTTATTGTGGCATCTTTTTCTGGTTTTGGAATTAGGGAAATGGTGGCCTCATAGAATGAGTTTGGCAGTTTACCTTCTTCTGCAATTTTCTTAAATTAAAATTATTTTATAATTAGGATAATATAAATTTTAATTTTATATATTGTTTTTGAAAGAAGTAAGCATTTTGAATTATAATTTAGTTCTAAGCATTGTCACAGCTATATATATCCTATGACCAGACTGAATTTTGACACTTCTACAATATTTTAGTCCGCAAATTCACTACAAATATAATGACTAACCTTGTAAAAATTTGCCATTCTAATTTGAAATATTGCAGTAAGTCTACTTTTTTTCTTTAAAACTATTAATAGCATGTTGAATTTCTTATGGATGCCTATAGACAATGTATGCTTACACACCCTAAACTATACTTTACCCAAATCAATAGTATATAAAAGCAAATTTTAATGAAAATGTTTAAGATTTTAATAAGCATGACAAGTTATAAAGATAATTAAAAAGAAAGTTGGAACTAAACACAATACTTAATTTCCAGATTTATTTTTCATTTCTGTTTGTTACATCAGAGTTTTCAATAAAAACTAAATTGAGTTTCCAAATATTTTTTTTTCTATATCTCTGTAAGACAAGTTCTAGTAATTTCTAAACTGAGCAAATAGGTAAAGACTTCTGTCATTTAGGAGTGATCTCTAGTTTTCTTCAGTTAGTCATGTCATATAATTGTTTACTGAGACAGGACATTGAAACTTTCTGGGTCTTAATATCTTCACCTTTAAAAGAGTATTAATTATGGTTTCTAATGCCCTCCATATATTACATAGTTTGCAGTAATAGTTTACACATAGTTTACACCTTGGAGGAAAGGGAGCATAAATATTAGGAGGAGATAATTCATATTTTATAAAAATATTTGATGCTAAAACTTTAGACAATTATACTGAGATGTAATGTAGTTGTTTGTTTGATGGAATCATGAAAGCGATTACAGAAAAGCAGTTGCTATTCTGCTCTAATATTTATATCATTAAGATAAAAAGTTACATTTTAAAAAGAATCATATTCAAGAAAATATATGCAGTGACTCTAATGTTTCTCTATTCCTTGATCTTATATGAATATTCCATTATTTTCCATATTTCATTTTCTAATGAAGATTGAATTTGTCATGCCCAATGTATACTCTGACTGATGAGAGCAAATACAGGTAATCTTGTAACTCTAGCAAGGTTTTAATAATTTCACTTTATTTTTTATATTGACAGTATTCATTGTTGCCCTTATAAGTAGGAAAACATACTTATTGCTAAACAGAATGGAAAACTTCAGCTGCAAAAACCATCATTCTATTATCTTTTAAACTCAAGCCTTAATCAATAATAAAAAGAAAAATAGTCTACTGAGGTAACAAAACATACAGAACCTTGAAAAATATATTTGATTTTAGAGCTAGGCTTTGAACACAATAAATTTTAACCAAAAAATGCATATAAATTTCAAATGATAAAATATTAATCTGTCAGGCATATATGAAAAATCATATCATATCAATCAACATTATTCCTATTTGAACTATTAGAAGTTTTTGATCAACTTTGTCACAGTTTTACACTATTTTCTACATTTGTTTAAGTAGGACATTTAAATAGTAAAGAAATAATAAATGCATATTGTTTATAAGGGAAAATTATCACTAACATATACACATTAAATTCAGTGTTCTAAAGGAAAAAAAAACGATGAAAAAAAATCAACTAAGATGTTGTTCAATAAGTGCATGGTTAAACAATCTGTGGTATGCCTATGCTATGGGAAATTACTTGACGATAAAAAATAATGAGCTATCAGGCCACACAAATTTATATAAAAGCTTTAAATGTATATTGCTAAATACAATAAATCAGTTTGGAAAGGTTATATGTTGCATGATTCCAACTCAACATTTTGGAAAATGCAAAACTGTGTAACATAAAAACTGACCCCTGATATAAACTATTGACTTTAATGATATATCAATATTTGTTAATCAACTGTTAACAAATATGCCACATTAATGTAAGATGTAAATAGTAGGGAAGCTGTGACAAGAGAGGACATACATGGGAACACTGCACTTCCTACTCAATTTAATGTGAATTTAAAGCTACTCCAAAAAATGAAAAAAACTTAAAAATTCAATCATATTTCCTAACTTCTTGATATAAATTTTAAAATCATTAAGAATTTGTGAAAAATGTATACATACTGCCTCATAACTATGACATAGAAAATAATAAGACATTCATGACATTATCTCTGAGATTCAAAGTTAATTAAGCACTTGTCTATACCTCTATATTCAAAGCTAAATATTACAATTTATGATGATTAAGTATTACAGGATTTTTTTTTCTCACTTGGCTAATGGCCCAGAAAGTCAGTATGTTAAATTTTAGTTTGTGTCTAAATTTGGTAGATAGTTACAACTTTCTAGATAGTTTAGTATATAAATAAATTCTTTTAAACAAAATGTTACTTACCACTATATTTGATGACACGAATTGTTGAATCTCCTTCGCCAAATTTGGTGAGAGGAGTCAGTCGGACTTCATAAGCCTCTGGTTTAATTAGCTCGGTCAAATTATATGTAATTAATTCTCCCTTTTGGATATTCCCATTTATTTTAATCTCTTGTTCCCACCATCGCTGCTGTCCAGCCTGAAATTAAAATAATTATATAATAATGTTCCTGATATTTTTAACTGTGTGTTGATCATGTGGTTAAGAATACTATTGCTGGAGATTCTTTAGGGCCTAGGACAAAGTTGTATTTCACTAAAGATGTACCTTTGTTTCTGACATTCTGCAAGGGGCCTTAACAGTATGGTTCACTTTTACTTTAAATATGAAACCCTTTGGTGTCACAGATTAAAATGAAGATGGTCCCTTTTTGGGGTGCTAAGTCACTTCAGTCATGTCCGACTCTTTGTGACCCTATGGACCATTGCCCAGCAGGCTCCTCTGTCCATGGGATTCTCCAGGCAGGAATACTGGAGTGGGTTGCCATGCCCTCATCCAGGGGATCTTCCCAACTCAGGGATCAAACCTGTGTCTCTTACATCTACTGTGTTGGCAGGTGAGTTCTTTACCCCTAGTGTCATCTGGGAAGCCCTTGCTTTGGATAGGACTTGGGTTTTCATTCCTTACCACCTCCAAACTCTAAGAATCAAAGTTCAAGTTTGTCTGGATTGGTTAGTAACTGAAGGAAAAGCAATATATATATACTATATATGTTAATATGTACACACCATTGTTGTTGTTTACTCACTAAATCATGTCTGACTCTTGGGGACCCCATGGGCTATAACCGGCCAGGCTCCTCTGTCCATGGGATTTCCCAGTCAAGAATACTGGGGTGAGTTGCCAATTTTTTTTCAGGGGATCTTCCTAACCCAAGGATTAGACCTGTGTCCCCTGTATTGGCAGACAGATTCTTTACTGCTAAGCCACCAGGGGAAAAAAATTATCATATATATAAAAAATATATATATATACACACACATATATATACATATATTTGTTTATTTGCTTGTTTTCTGAGGGTGGGTTACTGTTAATTATATCACCTAGCCTGCTATATTTCTAGAAATGAAAATCTCAAGTACATGCTATTAGCACAAGATTAGACAAATGACAAACAAAATAATGAAATGGAACAGAAAGCCCATATATTAATTTATGTGGGGAATTGTTCACATAGAAGACATGAAAATATATTCCACTCAATTGGTTGTGTATATAAAAAAATACATGAATGTGATCCCTATCACATATCTTATAAAGAACAGTCTCAGGAAAATCAAATACTTAAATTTAAAAGATAAAATTTAAATCATTTAGAATAACACAGAAGAATGTGATTATGATCTCACACAAGGTGTTATATTCTCAAACAGAATAGAAAAGCACAAAAAAAGACTGATAAATTAGTCAATCGTAAAATTGAAATTAGCATCAAATTTAAAATTTTAACATAAACATTTCTTCTCATTGGTGCTCCACAATAAACAGGTAAAATATAAGCAGAGGTTTGGAAAAAAATATTTAGAACAAATACAGTTAACCAGAATGTATTAAAAACCCCTATAACGAAATAAGAAAAATAATTCAATAGCAAAGAGTCTAATAGGAACAGGTATTTCATAAATGAGAAAGCCCAAATAAAGAATTACAGAAAAGGCTCAACCTCACCGTGAAACAAGGAAGTGAAAATTAAAACCACAATATTATTTCCCAGAAAAACAGAAGCTTATAAAGATAACAACATTAAGGTTTGTTGTTAACAGAAAACAATGAGAATATTTATACCTGTCAAGAGTCTGGAGCAGGGGAGGGTGGATGGGTAAGATATTAGTCTGCTTACAAGCAAACAAGTAAGCCTGCAATAGGATCATGGGCATCAGCAGAAGAGTCCTGACTACTGGGACAGAGAAAAGGATTCACAACACAGAAGGCAGCACAAGCTTTACTTTCAAACCAGTTCCCTTTGCCTCTCTATTACCCCACAGTGATGAAGAAGTGACCAGTTGGATCTTGCACATACCTTCTGTTTGCATCACATCTCTGGGATCCTGAGCTAAAAAGACTTAAGTTTTATAAGTGACAGTAAGTACCCAAATCTGTCCAACCACTGCCCAAGAGGGAGACATTATATTCATTATACTAGACATTAAATGTGCTTTCCTTCTGCTCCACAGGAGGTCTCTATATTCTAAGGATGTTTGCTATGAAAATAACCTTGGAAAGATAGACTGGAATAAAAAGACAGTGCCTCTGCACATATGATATGCAAAAAATCAAGAGATCTACAGAAAGCTGTCTTCTAAAAAGATAGTCTTAGGTATATAAATTGGTATAAGTATGGAGAGCAATTTGGCAATAAAAACACTATTACAACGAGAACAGATAAACTTGTATACACAGGAAGCAAAAATATTTATGGCATAGCAAACAGAGAATTATCTAATAAATATCAGTAGGAGATAGGATAATCAAATTGCAAACTTTTAATAAAGCATAATTCAATATAAAGCATGAAGGATGAACCTAAGCCACGATACAACATCATGGATGGATTTCACAAAAGTAATATTAAAGTAAAATCAACTTCAAAGCAGATGTATTACAAAATTTAAGTTCAAAATATGTTCTTTGAAAAGGGATGCATAGACATATATTCGAGTATAAAGAAATGCAGAAAATAGTAAATACTGGTCATGTGGGATAGGAGAGCATCAAGAGGAGAATTTGCAGTTGTGAGGGGATAGCAAAACACTCAGGTGATTTTTAATTTTTTAGATTGGTAGCAGGTATATAAAAATACATTATTTTGCCTATGCCTGAAATATTTCTCTTTGTTTTTAAAGAGAGAATTTCAGAATAAGAGAAACGGGCAATCGTGTTTTCTTAAAGCTTTTTCTCCCTTGAATTTTAAAACTGTTTTCTTGTGTCAACAGCTTCCCTCATCTACATCTGAGGCTACTCATCCACTTCTGTTCAGCTTTTCCTTTTCCTGAGTTCTCAATGTTGGTAGTCTCTGGAGTTTTGTATCTGGTGTGGTTAATACTCTGTATTAATGGTTCTCATTTTTAGGCAAGCATGAGAGTCATGGGACAATCGTGATTAAAAACCAAAAATTCCAAGTCTTAGCTACCAGGAAGTATTTTGCTTCTGTGAAGTCTAGAAACATAATTTTTTGGTGAGTTTAGAAATACATATTTTTTTTAAAAACACCTTCTCCTTTACAGGGTAATGTGGAAGCAGGTGATCCAGGATCTGTATTTGGCGCAGCTCAGCTGGGCTAAAGGTTTTGTCGCTTTTTTTTTTTTTTTTTAATTTTTCACTTTATTATTTTTTTTCCATTTTATTTTTATTAGTTGGAGGCTAATTACTTCACATCATTGCAGTGGTTTTTGTCATACATTGAAATGAATTAGCCATGGATTTACATGTATTCCCCGTCCCGGTCCCCCCTCCCACCTCCCTCTCTAACTCTTGTCCAACTTGTGCAACCCCGTGGACTGTAGCCCATCAACTCCTCTGTCCATAGGATTTTCCAGGCAAGAATACTGGAGCAGGTTGCCATTTCCTTCTCCACAGACGGGCGAGACCACAGCATTAATTCTAGTGGTTTCTTCCATACTTCTACATTGATTACTGTTTAACTTGTGACTTCAGATCAGATAATAAACAACAAAAACATCCTGCTACATTAATTTGTATGTATCTGCATACAATGTATCCATATACTATGTATCTGCCAGGCACCATGTTAACTGTATTATATTTACTGTATTTAGTCTAGCACAACCTTTAGTAAGCAGGAACTAATACCAGCCCTGTTACACAAATTGAGGAAACTGGGGCAGAAGGAAGTTTCTGTAGCTCTCCTAAGGTTGTCTGGAGAGTAGCAGCTACAAAATTTGGTTACACCCAAAATGACTTTATCTAGCATCATCTTCTCCTTTGCTTCCCCAGAATTTATTACTCCCTTGTTTTCACTAGTATTTTTATATATTTAGTTATAATACACTTAATAGTACTTTTTTGCACATAGATTATAAACCAGGAATAATTTCTTATTAATTTTTTTAACCTATAATGTCTGGTCATTAAGTACATAATGATGTGACAAGATTAAATTCCAGTACACAGTGTATATTCAACTGACCCAATGAGTGGAGCAGGAAATCTAACTTAGTGATAACTGCATACAGTCACTATATTTACAAACACTGGTAAAAATGTACATAAAACGTAATTCGACAGAAAGTAATTTACTTATGCATAGCTGATACTAGACATTACAAACTTCCTATCTGTTTTGGAGACTAACAGTTCTATAAAATTATATAATATAAATGAAAATTTCTTTAAATTTAAGACTCAAATAATTTAAGTCTTTGGACTTTAAATTATTATGTATGAACTAAAGGCAGTGCATTATTATTTCAGATGATAAAGGTAGTTTAAACCCACAGAATTTTAACATTGTTTTATTATCTAACCAGTCCATTCTAAAGGAGATCAGTCCTGGGTGTTCATTGGAAGGACTGATGTTGAAGCTGAAACTCCAATACTTTGGCCACCTGGTGCAAAGAGTTGACTCATTGGAAAAGACCCTGATGCTGGGAAGGATTGAGGGCAGGAGGAGAAGGGGACAACAGAGGATGAGATGATTGGTTGGCATCACCGACTCGATGGACATGGGTTTGGGTGGACTCCGGGAGTTGATGATGGACAGGGAGGCCTGGCGTGCTGCAGTTCATGGGGTCGCAAAGAGTCGGACATGACTGAGCGACTGAACTAAACTGAACTGAATAGTAAAATATTTTAAAGTTTATCAAAATCTGAACACATGGGAAAGTTCCCATCTAAACTTAAACAAGCACATGTGTTAATATGTAGTACAAATTAATATGGGTGCTTCCAACTCAGAAAAATCATCACTTTGGTCCTGGCCAGACTATCATATCTCTACCTGAGGTGAAGTGGTCCCATTATGAGAAACATGAATTCTAAAGACACAAGTGAGATTTCCCTGGTGGCTCGGTGGTAAAGAATCCACCTGCCAATGCAGGAGACATGGGTTTGATTCCTGATCTGGGAAGATCCCATACGCCGTGGAGCAACTAAGCCCATGCACCACAACCAGCCTGTGACCTAGGGCCTGGGAGCCGTAACTTCTGAGCCCACACACTGCAACTTCTGAAGCCTGTGTGCCCTAGAGCCTGGGCTCTGCAACGAGAGAAGTCGCTGTCATGAGAATCCTGCATACAGTAGCCCCCATTTGCTGAAACTAGAGAAAAGCCCACATGGCAACAAAGACCCAGCGTAGCCAAAAATAAAAAATAAAGAAATAAGTAAAATGTAAAACAAAGACACAAGTGACGAGTCTGTTAAAAACGGAGTATAAGTTTCTTTTAAAAAGTATAATACAACACTCATTTTTAATTATAAAAATGTAAATACAGTATATTCATATTTCAATACTATATTTAAAATTCTAGGAAGAAACTTGAGAACTATGGTGTTCTTTACATAGGCATTAAGAAACTAATTAAGAAGATTGAGCTTACATAAACATTTTCTTTAATTTTATACTTCCTTTGAGTATAAATAATAGTAAATCAGGATCCCTACAATTCATTCTGACTGCAGGGAGCTGGGTACATAAATGATGACTTCTGTATAGTATGCCTTTTAATTCAGCCCCTGGACACAAGAAAGGCTGATCCTTTAGAAGTATATTCAGTTCATTTCCACAGTTTATGGAACTTTGGTATGACAGTTGGTCATACTCAACTAAATTATTTAAGTAATTTTGTCTACTAAGAGAATTAAAAAATACTAGCTCCTGAAGACTTTATATACTATTTTTCATTTAATTTTTATAAAACTCCAAAGAGGTTAGAATTATTATATTTATTTCCTCAGTCAAACAAACTGACACTTAAAGAGCTGATAAACTTTTCTAGGTCACACGGTTGATAAGAAGCAAAAGATGAAACAGGAACCCAATATTGTCCAATTTCAAAGTTACCCTTTTAATTTTGATCACTATTATTTTGTTCCTATTATTTATATTAATATGTTGCCTTCACAATTTTTTCAAATCAATGTGCACTGTATTTGCATTCCCTTGGAAAAATGATAAAGAATTTTTACACTTAGGAAGGCCTAACTATGTTGAACTGAATTACACAGCAATGGGTGATAGACTAAGATAATGAATCGTTCTTTTTGGAGGAAGGTTAAACATACAAAAAGGTTTTGATTCCGTGAGTCCTGACAGTTTAAGAGAATTCAGATTCTGCTTTTATTTCAGGACTCCAATGAATGTATGCTCTGTTTGTGCTGAGCTCTGTGCTCATAACTGTTACATAAATCAGTAAATGACAGGGTATTTTATATTGCCTCAGGAAGAAATTTGCATGTGTTACTGGTGTACCCCTTCAACAATGCTTTTTTTACTTTCATCTGTTGAAACAAAACAACACTGAACACCACCCAAGAAACCATGAATAACAGTAAAAATAATTATTATTTAGCAGGTAGTGATAAATCACTATAGAAGAAAAACTGGTTTCCTATCAAGTTTGGAAGTAACAGTCTAATTATTTTCTTGACATGGTTAGATCAGCAGGTAAAAGAACACCTCAACCTAAACCTTAATTCATCAAGCATTCTACTCTGATACCTTGGAATTAAGCAGTTCAAGCAATGTCTTTCTTCACAAGATAATTTTTTCAGGATATAAAATAGATCAATATTTAGGGTTTTGATTTTGGCATTTCATCTTGGCCTATCATTTCTCTGATATAAAGGGGATCATAATAACACCTTTTCTTTTATGAATGTGTACTGCTTTACATCTATATTTTACCACTGCTATGCTCTGGATTTATTACCGATAGCTTTGTATCTTGATCCTCCAAATACCACCTGACCCCTCCACATCTCATTAATAAATTTCTCTGATAGCCTTTTCATTAAATTTACTACCAGTAAATTCTGATTCCTATCCATCCTATACACTGTCACCAAAGTAACTTAATCTTATTATCCTGCTCTGATTATCTGAGTGCAATGATTTTGGAATGTTATTTATGATAATAGCTAACATAATTAGCAACAACATTATTGAACACTTACTGGGTACATTGATGAACTATTCAGCTTAACTTAGTTGAAATATACAATATCACCATGAATATTTTCTAGTTTTGTTATATTATGTTAGCATGATACCACTTAAATAGACATATAGTTATCCATTTGGGCAATCAATTTGACACTCATAGGGAGAAGCCTCAAGTTAATATATTTTCATAAACTTTATACAATAGAAACTAGTTATATAGCAGTTAAATGTATTTAAATACTATAGTTTCAATTCAATTTTCACAAGATAAAAGTCGTAATCATCAAACATTTTTCAAATTATAGGCATAGAAGAAAAAACAGTAATAAAAACAAATAATGCTTACACAAATATGTAAATAAAGATTAGCATCTCTTACTTCATTTTAGAAAAAAAACAATATTCTATTTTCATAATAAACATTGCACAACAACATTGACTGATACAATTGCTCAATCATTAAAAAAATCACCTAACTAAACTGCCGTGAAAAAATAAAAATAATGAGAAACTAAGCAAAATTCTTTTAACAGATACTGTATCTGTTGAACTGAAAATGGATGGTTGAAGGAACAAGGCAATGAAAATATTACATAAAACATTTTTGAATACATTTCAAATATAATTTCAAATTGTATGTACATTTTTTTATGAATCTTGGGAAATTTAGATTTAAAAATTTCCTGAGATACAAAACTGCTACATTTTAGTGAGTTTATGGCTAATAAGATAAAATAATTTTTCTCAGTGAATGAATAAAGCAATGTCACTAAAGCTACTGTTTCCTAACTCATTCCCATCCCCTTGCTCTTTAGCAAGAGAACCCAGGTTTCAGTTGTGCTACTTTTCTGAGTCTCCCGTTAAACAAACTGAGGCCATGTGATCTAATCTTGTGCAATGAGAGACAAGTAGAATTGCTGCATGCTGTTTCTGGGAAGGCTAGTGCAGACAGCCTAAGCAGTCATATAGCATTTTTATTCATTTTCTGGTTTATTTTTTAAGGATTTTTTTTTATACTTTGCCTTTACTTTTGATTCTGGCTTATGATGAATTTGTGATGGCGCAGATTATAGCAACTATCTTAGATTCTCAAGTAACCTTGGGCATGAAAGACATGAACTTTGATAGTGAAAAAGAAAGCTATAAAGTTAGGTCTCTGATGATACTATGGAGCACATGTCAACACTGGATGGCTGATGTCTGAAGTGATTTTATGTGAAAGAGAAATAAATATCTATCTCATTTAAACTCTTATTATTTTGCTTTTTTCAGTTATGAAACTAGGTACAATCTTAATTATGACAACACTAGCAATTTGTGTGTTTTTTTTATATATATCTTAAAAAATTCAGACTGTTGAGTTTACTCAATGTAAGATTGTAAATCTTTCCAGATGCTTTTAATAAATCTGATTGTGGTTGAAGCAATGTGGTCTTCTACGAAAGACTCACTTTGAAAAATTGAAATACAAGGTCATCAGGGAAAAATAATAGTATGCTTGTTTCATTTAGATGTTGCATAACAATACTATTTTACAAATAACCAGAAAATCTTAGTGGCCTAAAATAATAAGCCTGTGTTTCTTGCTTGTTCTTCTGCAGGTTGGTTGGGTTTCAGCTTATTTAAGCTAGGCTTGACTGGACTTGTCATTAGTCATGGATCAATTTCAAGTTAATTCTATATTAAATTATTAACATATCTTATTCTTATCAGACTACCAACCTACCCAAGGTAGGTTTGTCTCATTGATGAGATCAGATGGTGCTTGAGAGTGAGCAGAATTATTCAAGGTCTATTAATCCTTAGACATTCCTGTACCTTCTCTGTAGTGACAAAAGCAAATTACTTGCCCAAGCTTGGTATCTGTGAATACATTCTTTCCATGAAGATCAGAGTTTGGGAAGAAATAAATTTTAGATGAACAACAATCTAATATTCTATAATGTGGCTTTAGAATTTTGAGTGTATCACACATTTCTAACAGCAAAGTGTTCTTATTAAAGGGAAAATTTTAAATACATAAGCTCTTGGAGCTTAAACCAAAGGTGTATCATACTGTCATATAATCACATTTTCATACTCCTTTTCATATATGAGAGTTAAAAGCAGTATTTTTAGAAGCCAAACTTTGCCTTATCTAAAAAGTGTCATTGACAATAGATGCTTAGCTAGTTATAGGTCTTTTCTATAACATGAAACTAACTTCAATTTTAGGGAAAAGATAATTATTGAAATCAGTCTAGATACTAGGAATACACAGTAAAAAAAAATTAACAACAACAACAATAAAGATATTAAATAAAAAACACCCAGATTTCTCAAAACTAACATTTCAGTTGTGAGAAACAACACTAGACAGTAATAAAAGTTAAATATATAATAGGTCAGAGAGTAACTAGTGTGATGAAACAAATCAGGAAAGTTGGATAAAGAACAAAGGATCTTACTAAAATTAGGGTGAAAAAAATATTCTATATTATTTAAGATACAATTCCTTAGCCCCAAACTGGATTTTGTAATATTAGAGTATATTTATGACTCCATATGGACTTTTCTAGACTTGTGGGGACATGAAGTAGTTTTATATGTTTTTTCTTCTATTTCAAGTGAGACTTTTTTGTTGTATTTGTTTTTTTTATATCTTTATTTTAAAATGATAACTATAAGTCTACTTGCATATTACTAAAATTTTATTATAAAAATTCAAGGACACTACCTAATGAGATTCATAAAATATTTTTAGAGGAAAAAAGCATATAACTGAGCTGAAAATTCTTAAAAGCAGAAGGCTCCAGGATAATCAATCATCTAAGTCTAGTTAGTTGTTTTTTATTTCTATTTTATAACTATTAGTTGCTTTATTGGACCCATCAAGATATTTGAGGGCTGCAGTTTCCTTAGTAGTGGTAAGGGTGGTCTTTAAAATCCACCAGCACTGAAACTGATGAATATTTGAATATTATGTACTATCTAGTTCTATAGATGAGCTTCACTATTATATCATAATCTACTATTTTTCCTTTCTACTAATAACTGAGTTGGCTGAATATTTACTATAAGTGTTTGAAGATCATTAGACTGTGTGACCAGAAAAATCAACCATGTGTACTATGGAAACATTTTAAATACCTTTGAAACTATGAAAAATATTAAAATGCAGAAACATATA
Organism: Odocoileus virginianus; assembly: GCF_023699985.2. Taxonomy (NCBI): domain Eukaryota; kingdom Metazoa; phylum Chordata; class Mammalia; order Artiodactyla; family Cervidae; genus Odocoileus; species Odocoileus virginianus. The sequence continues at coordinate 29,462,170 of NC_069679.1, forward strand.
GAGAACATATAAACTAATAACCATGTATTTATCAATAAAGTAAACTCAATATTTTATCATATTTTGCTTAGATATGTTTTAAAAACAGATAAAATCTTACAGATTTATGTAACCCCACGATCTACCTCTTTCCTGATACATTTTTTTTTCACTTACCACAAAAAGAACTATACACAGGATGTGCTTTTTCATCTTTTCCCAAATATGGTTTTATACTTTTCCAACATATATTTGAACACATAGAAGTTACATTGGTTGTAAAATAAATAAAACTATCTTCTTCCAAAATACAAGCTTTTTTGCTATGATAAAAATAATTTTTGAAGACCTCCCTTGCTGTCCAGTGGTTAAGACTCTGGACTTTGATTTCAGGTGCCTTGAGTTTGTTCCCTGCTTAGGGAAATAAGTTCTCACATGCTATGCAGACAAAACAATTTTAAATAACAATAATAATTTCTCTGTAACTGAGTTTTTATTTTATTTCCTCAAAACAACTACACCTAAATGGGCATGGCATTGTGTTGATGTAGAATGTATATATACAAGTACAAGAATTCTTCCCACTAATTGTCTATCTTTATGGTTTCATATGAGTTCCCTGGTGGCTCAGATGATCTACTGGAGAAAGAAATGGCAACCCACTCCAGTATTCTTGCCTGGAAAATCCCATGGATGGAGGAGCCTGGTAGACCACAGTCCATGGTTTCGTATATGGGTATAATATCCTTATATTATCAACTAATAATGACTAAGAATCTGCTCCATGTTCAAGGTAATGCTATTGAGCACTTTATAGTGGATAAAATATGTGTTTTCTCAAGATTTACACTACTTTGTACGGAATACTTGATTTGCTGCATTCTCTAATGCACTGAGAATACACAGATCTAGCAGTATACACAGCGTAGTCAGTGTTTCTCTTTTCTGTTAAATATCCTAATTTCCCATTTTAATAGATCTCAGCAGAAAGTAAAATTATCATTTTTATTATGTCAGGAAATATATTCTTTTAATTTCAGTGTTAGCCCAGTGTAGCCTTTACAGATAAAATTGATGGTTTGTTATGTGTTTTGACTTTTTAATCTCTCAAAATAATAACTTATATTTTGATACTTCAAAAGTTTTATTTTTTAATCTTGACCAAAATGCCCAATTCTATGCTTGACTTGGGGAACTTTATTCTGTTTCCAAAGAAAGTATTTTCCTTCCTCACTTCCATTACAGAGCCGCTGCATCAGATGACCAAAATAATTTACTTATTTTTCATCAAGAACTAGTTGAACTTAGACTAATACATGTGCTTATCATGTTATGTGTAAAACTTCCTACTTTATCTTGTGTTGTGGTTTTGCTAATTAACTAAGAATTATTTGATTATTTATTATGTTAGTTTGGTTTACAAGGAACAGTTTTTTGAAGTAGATGTGATATTAAATACCTAAATATAGCAATTTTTGATGGTTCCTTTTGCATTCATCTAATTAGAATTGTCAAATCTAGAACATATAAAATAATTGTATACTAGCTAAAATGAATAAGCTTTTAAATTATTCTGAGTCAATTAGAATCACTTTGTAAACAGAGGTAGTTTTAAAATAAACATTTGTTTAAAAAGAAAAAATTTATAAACAGCTTCATAAAAAGAGAATTTATGAGAATTTAAGTTTTCTTTGAAATATTTTGTTACAAATCATCATGTTGCCTTTATTAACATTGGCATTAATAATAAAATGTGATAATTTTAAACATTTTAATCCATAAAAGAACATACATATAAAAATATATATATATATATATACACCTAGAGCACGCCAGTGAGGCAGACTATGTACTTTTCTGAACCTAATATAATTCTAAGATGAGGAACCAAAAACAGAATGATTACTGATGGTCAAACATATTAAGAAAAATTGAGAAAATTCAAATGTGAGACATTTATTTTTATCAAATCTTTTAGATGTTTATAATATACAAGTTAAAATGTTTCACTGTTCACATTAGCAAGTTTTCATTTAAGGAATTAGGGGTCCATAAATAGTGAAGGAACATTCATGGAGGATGGGCACGACAAAGGAGAGAAATGTAAGGACCTAACAGAAGCAGAAGAGATTGAAAAGAGGTGGCAAGAATACACAGAACTACACAAAAAAGTCTTAATGACCGGGATAAACATGATGGTGTGGTCACTCATCTAGAGTCAGACATCCTGGAGAGTGAAGTCAAGTGGGCCTTAGGAAAGCATTACTGTGAACAAATCTAGTGGAGGTGATGGGATTCCAGTTGAGCTATTTCAAAACCTAATAAATGATGCTATTGAAGTGCTACACTCAATATGCCAGAAAATGTGGACAACTTAGCAGTGGCCACAGGACTGGAAAAGGTCAGTTTTCATCCCTATCCTAAAGAAGGGCAGTGCTTAAGAATGTTCAAACTACCATACAATTGTGCCCATTTCCCATGCTAACAATGTTATACTCAAAATCCTTCAAACTAGGCTTCAGCATACTTGAATTGAGAATTTCCAGATGTACAAGCAGGGTTTAGAAAAGGCAGAGGAACCAGAGATCAAATTGTCAACATCTGGTGGATCATTAAGAAAGCAAGAGAATTCCAGAAAAACATCTGCTTCATTGACTATGTGAAAGCCTTCGACTGTGTGGATCACAACAAACTGTGGAAAATTCTTAAAGAGATGGGAATACCAGAGCATCTTACCTGTCTCCTGAGAAACCTGTATGTGGGTTAAGAAGCAACAGCTATAATCTTAAATGGAACAACTGACTGGTTTTAAAACTGGGAAAGGAGTACAACAAGGCTGTATATTGTCACCCTGTTTATCTAACTTCTATGCAGAGTATGTCATAGAATGCCAGGTTGGATGAGTTACAAGCTGGAATTAAGACTGCTGGGAGAAATATCAACAAGCTCAGATATGCAGATGATACCACTTGAATGGCAGAAAGTGAAGAGGAACTAAAGTGGCAGAGGATAAGTTGGCTGGCATCACAGACTCAATGGACATGAACTTGGGCAAACCCTGGCAGATAGTAAGCAACAGGGAGGCCTGGCGTGCTGCAGTCCTTGGTGTCACAATGAGTAGGAAATGACTTAGGTACTGGACAACAACAACAAATAATGAATAGCATATATCATTCCTAAAAAAATTCATTAACTCATAAGATAAAACTTGACTAAATGCTCTAGACTTAAGTGAACTCTCCTTATCCAACTACAAGGTCTCAACAAACCTGCTTTTTAAAAAATTCACACTTGAATTCTTAGAAGTCTATTTCCTAGTCTCCTAAGAAGTATTTTACCAGAGTAGTCTCTGTATAACCATTGGAAGTAAATATAAATTTCTGCAGCTGCAAGAAGGCATTGAGAAATCACAGCTCTATTAAAACAAAATTAATGGAAACATGTAGTGACAACCCAATGCAAAACAGATAATCAGAAAAACATTTCAATCTCCCAGAAGACTCTTCTCTATACCTAGGATGATTATCCTTCATCTCACTTCATTCTCACAAGACCATTATTTATTAAGTTATTCTGAGATAAGTTGCTAAGTCTTTAACTTAGATGAAAAGTCCAGAATTTCACCTCATTTGGAGTACTCACTTTATATAAGAAGATGAATAAAGACAGAAAAGATTTCAAGTTGTTCAAAGCAATATCCTACGGTGCAGTGTCATTGGGAAAGCTATTTTTGAGAATGTGGGACTTCTCGAAATCTATGTCAAAATACTAAGTAACCTTCACATGAACACAAATAAAACCATGCCTCATTTTTTTTTAAATTTAGCAAATGTACTCATTATCTTTTAAATTCATTTTATACTTTTATTTATATTCTTCTGAAATTGCATGCAAACTATCTCATATGTAATTATTGATATCAATTTGTGTCATTATGCATAGGCATACTAAACCCATACACACTGGAAATAGAAGGAAATGTAAGTCAATCAAAACAGAGGAGTGCACAATACTTCTGAAATATTAAAATATATCAAAATATTATCTGACTATACAAAATGGTAGTAAAATATAGTGAACTACAATTACTTTATTGACATTTGCTTTTAGCAGCAATATAACTGCTCAGGTAGTGACAGAATTTAATAACGGAGCATTCATAAGCATAGGCTTCCCCAATAGCTCAGCAGGTAAAGAATGTGCATTCAGTGCAGGAAACACAGGAGACATGGGTTCAATCCATGGGTCAGGAAGATCCCTTTGGGGGGAAATGGCAACCCACTCCAGTATTCTTTCCTGAAAAATCTTGTGGATAGAGAAGCCTGGCAGGCTACAGTCCATGAGGTTGCAAAGAGGTGGACATGACTGAGTGACTTGAGTGTAATTGATTAGAACTCATTGTTGTTTATAACTGTCTGATACTGGGTTAATTTACCCTTTATAATGCAAACTCCACATAGCAAACAATCTTTTTGTCACTGTGATATTCCCACAGTATAGCCTAGTACTTACTGAATTGATGTATTAATATAAGCATTATTATGTCAGTTACTCAGTAGAAAGATGTATCTTACTTTCTCGATAAGAAGAGAGACATTTTGCTCATCCTGATAAAATGTTTTGCCATTATTTAGATTACTGAAAGATAGCTAATAAAAACTCAAGTCCAACACCACAATTAATTAACAGCTGTCTCTCACTGAACAAACCCAATTATGAACAAAGTTTCATTCTTTGCTTGTTTTAATTTCTAGAAAATCAGCTGTGGACTCTTCATTTTCATCTTCCACATAATATATCCTCTATCAGTCCTCTCATCTGCTAATCACATTTCTAATTAGCAAAATATCTTATTCTCTGCTGCTGGCCTTTTTATTATTATAAAAAACAGATTCATACAAAAAATTTTGTATTTGGACCTTCATAGTTTCTTTTAATAAAACTATTTTTCTAATAGGTATTTAAAGATAAAGTGCTTGCAAAACTAAGTATAAAATGCATAATTTACATATGCATTTATTCCCTTCTATCTACTTATGTGATGCTTTCATCTCTAAGTTCAATACTTTTCTGGCTCATAATTCTTGACTTCATTCATATCTCTATTCAACATCAACTCCTAAGAAAGAAGCCCCTGACCACACTATCTCATATGGTACCAATATCACTTTTTACTCCATGATCTTACTACATTTTACCCCACAACATTTTTTTTTTTAACTATCTGAAATCACAATGGTTGTTGTTTGTGGATACATTTTCTTTCTAAATAAAAAGGAAAGTTTCACAAGGTAAGGAGCTTTACTCGAGTATATTGTTAGGTCCGTTTCTGTCTTTATCAACTCAAGAGTGGGAGGCACATCTTTGTTCTCAGCTGCAGGGTATTAGGTACCGATTTAAAGGCAACTGAAGGAGTTCCTGATGCTGAAGCTGAAACTCCAGTACTTTGGCCACCTCATGCGAAGAGCTGACTCATTGGAAAAGACCCTGATGCTGGGAGGGATTGGGGGCAGGAGGAGAAGGGGACGACAGAGGATGAGATGGCTGGATGGCATCACCGACTTGATGGGCATGAGTTTTAGTAAACTCCAGGAGTTGGTGATGGACAGGGAGGCCTGGCGTGCTGTGATTCATGGGGTCGCAAAGAGTCGGACACGATTGAGCGACTGAACTGAACTGAACTGAAGGAGTTCCAGGTAACATCACTGATACCGTGTGCCACAGATGTCCCCCATATCATCATACCACTGTTAGCAATGAAACCAGATGCTGATAAAGCCATGTATATCATCTAAACATTTATTGGTGATAAAAACAAAATCATCTTAATAGTAATTAACATTACTATTTTTTGTGCTTATAATAAAATATAAGCTAAAAACTCAGAGTACATAAGACTTCATCCAGAATTTCAGAAATTAAAGGTCACCAAAAAAAATTCCACGTGCCATAGTTAGAGCCATCTTGAAGTGGAAAGTAGCTAAAGTTCTAGTTGTTGATTTCTTGGCATCATGCATACTGTTTTGGGCAACTCTTTCCTTCTCAGTTTTATCTTACCTGTCTCTTAGCAGCTTGATACGCTTCCCTGAGTCACTTTGTTTTTTTTTTTTTTTTTTTTGGTTGGGGAGCTATTTAGGCTCATTTTATCCTAATTAAATAACTTTGGTCTTTGGAATGCAAAATTCAAAATAATTAATTATTTAAATAAGCAAGGAAATACAGCTATAATTGAAGTATTAGGAGTCTCAACCCTTTTGAAAGTAGGACTTCTTGTCCATACAATAATGCCTCTTAGAATCTCATATGTTCCTCTTAGTTGTCAAATTCTTGTTATACAAGTGATCTGCCTTTCAAAGTGTTGAATGGGTTTTTACATACTGACCAGTCAAAATATGTTCTCAAAATATATAAACTGTATTACAACTCAGATTTTTCCTTTTATTCCCAAACATAGTTAAGGATTATGAATGTAGCCACTGAATCTTGGGGTTATTTATTTTATTTCATTTAGTTTTTAGGAATCAATAAGATGATGAATGCAGGAAAAGTTTATTATTGTTTCATTTTAGCTAATGTACTTGATTATTCAAAATTAAATTTCTTCTTTCCACCGAACTAAACTATAAGTCCATTTCATGAGAACACAGTTTAAAAATTGTCTCAAAGTTATGAACTTGTGGAAAAAGTAGATAAACCTCCTGTTGCTTCTCAAGTTTTCATGAGATTCTTTGAATACAGAATTAATTTTTAAGATACCAGTTTTCTTCTGTCTCTTCTTTGTGTGTTGCATAGCATTAATCAATTTCTGATAATATTCTATTGATTTATTATTTTATTTTATCTTATTGTATCTTTGATCTGCTCTCTACCAGAATACAAGGTTTTTGAGATCCTGGACTTTTTCTGCTTGGTTTACTTTTCATTCCACATATATATAATAGTATATCACATTTAATTACAAAATAAGAATTAATGTTGAGGCTTTGGTGGATAGAGATGCATGTGTCAGATTTTAGCATCCTTTTACATAGATCATATGTATAAACTACTCTTTATTTATTGACTCAGGCACTGTAAAGACATGAACATCTTTGAATTCTTTATGCTTTCATTATTTGAAATAAATGGTACAACTTCACAGATAAATCTTTAAGTATTTTAAAAGTCCATTTAAGAAGCAGATCTTTCTGAGATTATATTTTCATCATAAATTCAAATGTATTATTAATATATTAATAATTAATTATATATATTATACTATATATTATATATATATTAATAATTAATAATAATCGAACACTGCCTACCATAGCAACAGATCTGGGTAGGAATTTGAGCTCTAAACAAATACTTGATCCTTATATTCCTTGCAGTACATAAAGATAACACTTGTTTGCCTTGTTTGGCCTCAGATCATGTCATAGGGCTTACTTTGGACAAGGATATGTGAACAGAAGTGATATGCGATACTTTCAGGAAGGATTTTAAAACCTGGTGCATATTTTCAGCATGCTCTCTCCAAAAAACAACTGATATTGTAATGATTATTTTGTATCAACAAATAGAAGTACTTAACCTAGTATACCAATATTTGTGGGATACTAGGACACCTAAGGAAAGAGTGACCCATAGGTCATGAAGATCCCCTGGAAGAGGACATGGCAACCCACTCCGGTATTTCTGCCTGGGGTATCCCATGGACAGAGGAGGCTGACAGGCTATAGTTACAGGGTAGCAAAGAGTCAGACATGACTGAAGCAATTTAGCATAGGTGCATGCACACCAGGAAAGGATAACACAAGAAGTACAGGGGAGATAGCATAATGGGGAAAAAACACACAAAATTATGTGTTAAGTGAAACTATTCTTATCAAAAAATCTTCTAGAGTTTGTTTGTTAAATTTAGGATCCTTTATTGCAGCACCTTATAAAAACATACAGTAAGTCCCGTACATGTGAATGAGTTCTGTTCTGAGGGCATGTTTGAAAGTGCAATTTATTTCTAAGTCTAAAAAAGTTGGCCTAGGTACCCAATTAACACAATTGGCTATATAGTACCATAATACAAGAGGTAGATAGTATTTTTCACACAAATAATGCATAAAAACAAACACAAAAATGAAACATTTTTAGCTTTCAGTACAGTACAATAACTGGCATACGGGGGCTGGCATCAAGTGAACAGTTAAGAAGAGTTTCTGATTGGATGAGGGAGAGGAGTGGAAGATGGTTAAGCTGAAGGATCATCAGCTAGAGGAGATGGAGGGCAAGCTGCAATTTCATTCCTACTTCACTTTGATGCCACAGGTTCTGGTTCCTTGCTGGATTCAGTTCTAGCTCCCCTCTTGGAAAAAAAAAAAAAAAACAAACGCAGTGACATCTGGATAGTAGCTCTTTTTTTTTCTCATCATAGAATAACACCATAGCACTGGATTGCATTCTGAGCTGCAACCTTTGCGTAGCATTCTATGTTCTGGTTCTATGCCTCAAAAATTAACAGTGCTTCCTCAAATAAAGAAAATCCCTTTGCCATTTTTTTTTCATCATGAATCTCTTCACTTCTTCAGTTACTTCTTCTTCCTTTTTTCTTTGTCCTGTCTCTCGGCCTCCAATTCCATCAGGTCTTCATCTGTAAGCTCCTCCAGTGGCACAGCATGGAGTTCACTGAAGTCATCCTTTTGCAGACCTAGCTCCAGGTACTTCCTGAGGGTCACTGAGCTGTTGAAGACGCCTTTGGACTCCTCAACCAGCTTCTCAAATCCACAAATACTGTGAACAAACTGTGGGAAAAGATTCTTCCAAATCCTTTCATGGTGATGGCTGTAACTCATACCAAGCAAAGTCAATGTGTTTTTATTGCCTTGGCCCAAGGGTGCTCCTGATTTGTCACTTGCCTTTACTTTCTTAAAAAGCTGAAAATAGACCTGCCATATGATCCAGCAATCCCACTGTTGGTCATACACACCGAGATAAACAAGAATTAAAAGAGACATGTGTACTCCAGGGTTCATTGTAGCACTATTTACATCAGCTAGGACATGGAAGCAACCTAGATGTCCATCGGCTGGTGAATGGATAAGAAAGTTGTGACATATTGTTGTGGAATATTACTCAGCTATTAAAAAGAATGCATTTGAATTTAATGAGGTAGATGAAACTGGATCCTATTATACAGAGGGAAGTAAGCCAGAAAGAAAAACACCAATACAGTGTATTAACACATATATATGGAATTTAGAAAGATGGTAACAATGACGCTAAATGCAAGACAGCAAAAGAGACACAGATGTAAAGAACAGACTTATGGACTCTGTGGGAGAAGGCGAGGGTAGGATGATTTGAGAGAATAGCATTGAAACATGTATGCTGAAAGTGAAGAAGTGAAAGTGAAGTCACTCAGTCATGTCCGACTCTTTGCGACCCCATGGACTGCAGCCCATCAGGCTCCTCCGTCCATGGGATTTTTTCAGGCAAGAGTACTGGAGTGGGGTGCCATTGCCTTCCCATATATGAAATAGATGACCAGTCCAAGTTTGATGCATGACCCAGGGCACTCAAAGCTGGTGCACTGGGACAACCCAGAGGGAAGGGATGGGGAGGAAGGTGGAAGGGGGTTTGGGAAGGGGGACACATGTACACCCGTGGCCGATTCATGTCAATATATGGCAAAAACCACCACAATATTGTAATCAGTCTCCAATTAAAATAAACAAATAAATTTTAAAAAAAAAGTAGTGTAAAAATAACTATGACTCCATATTTTAAAACAACTTAAGAAACTTAAAGTAATAAAACTAAAAATGATAAAGCTAAACAAATAGTAATTTATATTTTAAAATGAAAGGAAGCAATAGGAAATAGTTATCAATTCAAGACAACTCTGAGATTCATTCTTGAAATCTGAGGGAATGTTCATGGAGAAGTTGTATTTTTAGGTAGTCACACTCCTATGTAAAGCACTGAATTAGTCATCAGAATTACCAAATACAAAGTTTAGTTTGCACATACCACAATAAAGTAACTTTTAATATCTCATTAATATGTTTGTTATTTTTTAAAAATTTCTTAGCAATATATTCTAATGTAAGTCTAAGGAACTGAGTGTATCTTGCCCAGAAGAACTAAAAAAAATATTTGCCATTTGGGTTAGTTCTCAGTCCATGGAATAAATCTTGAAACTTAATAGTGGACTGAGCACAACATTTTAATAATCACTGGACTTGGAAATGCATCAATTCAGGCATAACTAGAGAATGCATCTCTTGTTGGAACTTAATATGTGTGTATGCTCAGTCATGTCCGACTTTTTGACCCCATGAACTGCAGCCTGGCAGGCCCCTCTGTCCATAGCATCCCAAAGAACACTGGAGTGGGTTGTCATTTCCTTATCTAGGGGATCTTCCTGACCCAGGGATTGAACCTAGGGATCTCCTGCGTGGCAGACAGGTTCTTTACCATCTGAGCCACCAAGGAAGACAGTATTTATGAGGTGATTAATTTAGTAAGAGTTTTGTTGACTGACTTGATAAGAATGTGAATATGATAACTCTAGGTATTTTAGTATCAAAGTTTAGTACACAGGAATAGGGTGAATTAAAGTATTTTATTCAATAAAATATCCCCTATTCCAAAGATGAGAGTCAAAAGATCACATTCATTGTGGGTCTCTAAGACAGAGTATAAAAAGAAAACTGTATAAAAGTCTAAAATCCTTCATTTTTATAACCTATAATGTATATGTTAAATGGAGTCAAATGATATCTATGTTGTCTTGTATATTCAAATAACTCAGAAATAGTTTTGTTTGTTTCTTAATTCTTTAGAAACTAAGGAAAGCAGACACTCAAATAACCTTTTTCTATTTCCTATTAAGCAACAAATGAAGCAAATAGTCGGGAAGCTAGTAGCTGTCTAAGGAGATTAAACAATTTCTTAGCTGAGCTTAAAAAGTACAACTTAAGGACATTAAGATTTTGAGGAAAATTTTTTCCATACATGAATTTTTTAACTTCACATGAAATATCTGTTCTCTTTTTAAGTTTTTTAAAGCAGTGATTCCAGAATTCTAGTGCTTTTTTATAGATAGCAACATTTATGAAAAGTATATAAGCCAATAATCAAATTCGAAAACAACTTTTCTCATTATATTTAAATAAAGACCATACAATTTAATCAAAAGAGTCAGCTAATTTTACCAAAAATTTGGAGGAATGCTGGGTTTAGTTACCAAACCCATCAAACAAGGAGTTTATACAATACAGTACTGATTTCATAATCTTAATTTAAGATTAATAAGTTTCTGTTTGTGGATTAAAAAATAGGTGGGCTCTTTTGAACTGAATTTACCATGAGCCTTTAAGGGTCAAATTTACTTTTCATGCTTCAGCAAATAAAAAATGTGTTGTATAATTAAAGTCATGCTTGATATTAAAAAAGGAAAAGTACTTTTCATTAGATAATATAGATAATTTATGGATATAAGAAATTATTTATATATTTAAGCTCAAAATAAAAATATAGAGTAAAAGAATGATTTTAAAATCATAAAGTATGTAATATAAATTAATAATCCCTTGAAGAAAACAGTTTCATAGTCAAAGACATAAATACTAATTATTAGAGAAGAAATCCTTTTTAAAAATTTATGTTTCTTAAATTTAAAATTTATGTTATAGAAATTTAAAATTTGCTACATCATTTATTTAAACATCATCCAAGTTACACTGGTTACATTCAGAAGCTCATTGAGTCAATGAGTATTAGCATCAGGCTTACTTATCCAATCAAGAAAGCTTTAAAATAAGACTGAAAGTGGAAGAGAAAAATGTGAGTCAGTAAAATGGATATTATGGAGGACAATAGTTTTGAAATAAAAATAAGACAAGTCAAAAAAATGGCTAGAAATTATTTTGTGAAAATCATGGCTTGGAATACTACTTAGGTCCAGGATATACAGTGTTCTGAATAAAGCTGAAATAAAAACAGTATATATGTTAAATTCTTAAAATGCACTTAAAAAAACAAAACAAAAACTGTTATCACATCCCAGGAAGATGAGTGTAAGAATTACCACAGATGTTTGTGTAAGGAGTACCCTGCATAAGGGAACATGGCCTGTGGTATAAGCGGGGAATATATTTTACTCCACACTCCAATTACCTGACAGGTATTATTATCTTTGACTTCCCAGGTAGGAATCAAGGCTTTGGTATGTTCAGAAATAACAATAGTGCTCAAGGTTATATAGCTCAAAATGATAAGGCTAGATTGGCTAGAATTGGAAGCTAGGTGTGCAAGAAATTCATAATTTCAGCAAAACACAGTAAGGAGAAATTTATACACATACATGCATGCAAATATAACGCATTCCAGTGTAGCAGAATGGGGAGAAATTACCTAGCTAATTTGTTCACAAGGGTGAACAGAGTGACTGGGAAATGTGTGTCACCGCATATCAGGGAGTTATATACTAGTTTTATGATCAGGAAGCAAAGACAGGAATTTAGAGATGTTCATGTCAGGAAAGGAAAATTTTTAAAGAAAAGAGAAACTAATTGGAAAACAGCATGGCAATCCCAGGAAAAAATATTTAAAAAGATAGTGTATTAATAATGAGTACAATATGTGGGCAAGAAGGAAGGGCTTTAAATAGTTGGATCCTCCCTTTAAATAGTAGGAGGAAGTTTAAAATCTCTCCATTTGAGGGGAGGACTTAGCTGGTAACTCTTCTGTCAAATATGATTTATAGAGGAGGTGATTTGCATACATAATGGAGACTCCGGGAATGAAAGTTTTAAGACTTTTAGAGTGAAAGAAGAGAATGATAAGTAGGGTTGGGTAAATTAATTCTGGAGATGTAACCAGACAGCCCTACAGCATACAGGAAGCAAAAGGTAGTTATTCAGACACTCTCAGAAAATATAACCAAGGAAGAAAGTGAGAAATTAAAGACGACATTCTGACTCAAATGTTGGATAAAAGAAAAACAACCTATAACCAGAAAAAAGGAAAAGACACGTAAATAAAATGATTCAATTTTACACTGCAGTTTGGCATTGTGTGTTGTGTTAAGTCGCTTCAGTCACGTCTGACTCTTTGCGACCCTACGGACTGTAGCCCACCAGGCTTATCTGACCATGTTATTCTCCAGGCAAGAATACTGGAGTGGATCGCCATGCCCTCCAGCAAGCCATCTTCCGGAACCAAGCATCGAACCTGCGTTTCTTATTTCTCCTGCACTGGCAGGCAGGTTCTTTACCACGAGTGCCACTTGGGGTTCTTTGTCTTTTAAAAATGTACGTAATAAAAGATGAATATGATTGCCCAAATCATTTGGTAAAGACTTGGAAAGGAATGTCAGGTATCTAAAGTCAAGAATGTGCTAAGATGCTCTAAATATAAAAGATCTAAAAACATTAACTATGTTGAGAAAAGAAAAACAAAAGGATAAGCCAATAAACAGGGGGAGAAAGGGCTGCTGAACTTTTTTGTTTCTATCCTTCCTATCAAGAAAAATTACCATTAAATTCTACCAAGTATAATAGAACAAACAATTTTGACATGTATTGGGTATTTACTTAGGGACCAAAATAAATAAGAGTAATAGAGAAAATTTCCAAATAAACAATTCCTGCCTACCATTCCTGTGACCTGTGAATATTTAGACAAAAAGGATAGACATTCAACTTAAAATGTATCTTAATTTTAATGGTGTATCTTGCATAGTCTTTTATTTAAACTTTGTTAACAAGATTAAAAAAAAAAACAATGGTTTTATGATAGTGAGACTGAATGGATTGGTGGTGATGGATCAATCTTTCTCTAAGCAAATTCTATCTTTTCTACTTTCAAAACTCAAAATGCTATCATATGATTTAGCTATGCAAGTGGAAAAAACATTTTACAAATCTCTGCATAATACAAAGATGTAAAGAAAGCTAACAGCTTATGTGATAATGAAATAAATCTTCAAAAATGTTTTGTTATGCTGAAACAATCTTTCCAGATAACTTCCTATATAACAGGAAATAATGAAAAGACCTACATTTAAATTAAAAAATATATATCATTTAAACCAGCAAAGGATAACTGAATTTAACATTGGTTCATTTGAAAAAGCTATGATATTTTTACAGACTCTATAATCTTCAGCTACTTTAGGAAAACATCTTACCTCATTGTTTTTCCTCATTTTACCAAAATATTTCTATTCTTCAGATACATTAAATTAGCTTTTAAAAATCAGAGATACTTTGAATCTCTGAGAATAAAAATCTGTAGGATTTCTAGTTTAGGAAATGAGACAAAGAATTACTCAGTGCAGGTAAATGTAAGCACATGTTAAATAAGTTTCTTTCATAGAAATTATGCCATGTAATTTCTATAGCATATCTAAATGATGAAGTATTTCAGAAAGCTCACTTTAGTATGTCTCACATCATAGTAAAACTGCATAAATGAATTTCAAAGATTTGTAAATAATTTGAAACAGTTCTGGGTAGTGTAATGTTATCTTTGATTTAGAAAAAAATGTGGTCTGAAATTCATCGAAAAATGATTAAAATTTTATATCAACACATCATCGTAACAAGATCTTCAAAGAGAATCACATAAGCACAGAAGATGATAATTAAATTCCTCACCTGCCTAATACCCAACCGGTATGCAACAATCCGGTCCACTGCATCAGGATTCATTTGAGTCCACTGTAGACTGTAGGAGTAAACGCGATGTCTGTTCTGCCACACAGGATTGTAGGTGTCGTAATAGAATTCTGGAGCATAGGCCTTTCCTAGAAACAGAAGGAGTCCTTAAATTTAAATGAATGTTATAGTCAAATCTAATTACTCTTTTTGTGCCTTTTATTACTTTCTACTTCATGTTCCATAAGTAATTCTTATATTTAAAAAGTCTTATGATTAAATTCAAATTAATTTCTGGAGAATTTGAGAACAGACACAAGATGATTTCCTGGTAGTTTGATGAACAGTGTGAGAGGAAGAGAAGACCCAAGAATGACTACAAGTTTTTTAGTGTAAGCAACCACAAGAATGGAATTTCCATCAACTGATATGAAAAGCTATGGGAGGGTCAATTTGAGGGGTCAGGAAATCATTTTTGAACAATCTGAATGATATCAATGGACATCAAGTGAGATACGTTGGACTAAAATGCAGGAGAGGCCAGACTTGGAAATATAATCTTGCTAACCATAGGCATATAGATAGATTTCATTTATATATGTTTAAATATTTCCATTGGAGCATAGTTGCTTCAAAATGCTGTGTTAGTTTCCACTGTACAGCAAAGTGAAACAACTAAACATATACATATATCCCCTCTTTTTTGGATTTGTTTCTCATTTAGGTCATCACAGAGCAGCCAAAAACTTTATCAGCAAGTGAATGTAACTCTGCCAAAAAAAAATCAGTGCATATGACAATCTGTGTTTATATTATCCATGTCAATAAATTGAAATTAACCAAATAAAAACAATGAAAGAACTTTGATCGATTAAAAAAAAAGCTTCTTTTTTTCTTTTTTTAGATTTTAAGGAAATGTGACATGTGTGTGCGCTCAGTCGCTTCAGTCGTATCTGACCCTTTGAGACCCTAGGGACTGTAGCCTAATAGGAACCAGGCTCCTTGGGTCCATGAAATTCTCTAGGCAAGAACACTGGAGTGGGTTGCCACACCCTCCTCCATGGGATCATCCCAACCCAGGACCGAACCCGCATCTCCTGCATTGCAGATTCCTGTGGATTCTTTACCACTGAAACACCAGGGAAGTCCCCATATGTGAGGTACACATAGTGTATATAACATACATAAATCAGCTCAGGTTTTTCTTTTAATCACCAAATTGAAAAATGTACAAACCATTGGGAATTATAGGTCCAACTCATTAATAATCTGAAATATAGACTTTCTACACCCTATATTTTACCAATAATACATTTATTTATTAAATCAATATTTATTGAGTGTCTATTGAATGGCGAGTAGTGTTCTAGGCAATGAACAAAGAGGTATGGCCTCTGTTTTTCTAGAAATTGCTTCCATTTTCTCAGACCTTTCAGATAGCTTTACAATTTTTACTGGATTTATGATTTAATAAATTGTAAATTATTCAACAGACTTTATTTTTTTGAAATTAGGTTAAATATTAAATGGAGGTTTTCCTCCTGGGTTCCTATTTGCAGGGAATTTTCTTACCTGATTTTCTTTTTCTTCATCATTAATCACCTAACATCTAGGGATTGCACAAGAGCTGATTCGCAAGAATTTATAACAGATAGTTTAAAGAATGAATTTTGAAGGTGAAAAATGAAATTTATGGTCTCTATTACCCTAGAGAGGTTTACCAGGAAAAAAATGTTAGATGAACTGAAGTTAATTTTGGATACATTTATTAGTAAAATTAAATACCTTTAATTAAATATCTGAATTTTAATAACACTTGGTAAAGTCTTACATCAACATTGTGTACTTTTTAAAATTTTCTATGAATATTCATTCATTTTAATTGAAAATGGATTATTAATTCTATACAAATTGTCTTGCCTAGGAGGAAAAGAGCCATCACATTTGTTTATTGCTTCCTTACTTTGTATATTTTTTACTTATTACTAACTAAATGATAGTGCAAATTCATGTTCACAACACTTGGCAAAATCTAGATGAGAGGAACACAATATGCTGAATGAAGGAATCAATATCCAAAATGTCATTGACAATTTGCATTTGAGACAAAATTTCCCAAATGGTTATTAAGGAGGTACATTTGATAGAAGCCTATATAATGAGTGAGGGGTTTTGATTACAAGTAAACTTCCAAAATATATAAATGAAGTAATGAGCTGTTTAAGTGAGCAATGTCAATATATAGTGTTTTCATTAGAAATTACTGTTTAGATTTAATTGAGGAGGTAACAGTATCAATGGTTGGTTTTTCATTTTATTTATTGCTTTTTATTTTTGCCTTTTAATTGAGGGGAGCAGGGAGAGAGGCGATTGCTTTTGTAACTTAGCCAAGAGGGAAATACAAAGGGTATTAGATTTAGTGCTATCATTTGCTTTTTCATAAAAAAATTAGGAATTCAAACAGAAATAACAAAAGAATAAAGTCACAACCAGAGGCTATTTAGCATGAAAAAGAAAAAAGAAATTCCTCAAAAACTGGCAAATGAAGTTTTCTGAGAGTTGAAACTCCATCACAGAGAAAGAGAATCAGGCTATATTTTAACAGATCTATGAAAGATGGAAGCCAGTGAGTGGCTAGTAAAAGGATGCATATTCTGATTTAGGAACGTTCTAGCAATCCTCTCTGAATATGGACTATGAATTTTCCCTTCACTAAAGGTATGGTTGTCTGAGGAGTTCTTATAAACAGCTGAGAAAAAAAGAGAAGCTAAAGGCAAAGGAGAAAAGGAAAAATATACCCATTTGAATGCAGAGTTCCAAAGAATAGCAAGGAGAGATAAGAAAGGCTTCCTCAGTGATCAGTGCAAAGAAATAGAGGAAAACAATAGAATACGAAAGACTAGAGATCTCTTCAAGAAAATTAGACATACCAAGGGAACATTTCATGCAAAGATGGGCACAATAAAGGACAGAAATAGTATGGACTTAACAGAAGCAGAAGATATTAAGAAGAGGTGGAAAAAATACACAGAACTATTCAAAAAAGATCTTCATGACCCAGATAATCACAATGGTGTGATCACTCACCTAGAGTCAGAGATCCTGGAAGGCAAAGTCAAGTGGGCCTTAGGAAGCATCACTATGAACAAAGCTAATGGAGGTGATGGAATTCCAGTTGAGCTATTTCAAATCTTCAGAGATTATGCTGTGAAACTGCTGCACTCAATATGTCAGCAAATTTGGAAAACTCAGCAGTGGTCACAGGACTGGAAAAGGTTAGTTTTCATTCCAATCCCAAAGAAAGGAAATGCCAAAGAATGCTCAAACTACCACGCAATCGCACTCATCTCACACGCTAGCAAAATAATGCTCAAAATTCCCCAAGCCAGGCTTCAACAGTATGTGAACTATGAACTTCCAGATGTTCAAACTGGATTTAAAAGGCAAAGGAACCAGTGATCAAATTGTGAACATCTGTTAGCTTATTGAAAAAGCAACAGAGTTCCAGAAAAATATCTACTTCTGCTTTATGATGATAACTGCTTTATTGACTATTTCAAAGCCTTTGAATGTGTGGATCACAACAAACTGGAAAATTCTTAAAGAGATGGAATACCAGACCACCTGACCTGCCTCCTGAGAAATCTGTATGCAGGTTAAGAAACAAGAGTTAGAACCATACATGGAACAACAGATTCATTCCAAATTGGAAAAGGAATACGTGAAGGCTGTATATAGTTACCCTGCGTATTTAACTTATATGCAGAGTACATCATGCGAAATGCTGGGCTAGATGAAACACAAGCTGGAATCAAGATTGCTGGGAGAAATATCAATAACCTCAGATACGCAGATGACACCATGCTTATGGCAAAAAGCAAAAAACTAAAGAGCCTCTTGATGAAAATCAAAGAGTAGAGTGAAAAAGTTGGTTTAAAACTCAACATTCGGAAAACTAAGATCATGGCATCTGGTCCCATCACTTCATGGCAAACAGATCAGGAAACAATGGAAACAGTGAGAGAATTTATTTTCTTGGGCTCTAAAATCACTGCAGATGGTGACTGCAGCCATTAAATTAAAAGATGCTTACTTCTTGGAAGAAAAGTTATAACCAACCTAGACAGCATATTAAAAAGCAGAGACATTACTTTGCCAACAAAGGTCCATCCAGTCAAAGCTATGGTTTTTCCAGTAGTCATGTATGAATGTGAGAGTTGGACTATAAAGAAAGCTGAGCACTGAAGAATTGATGCTTTTGAACTGTGGTGTTGCAGAAGACTCTTGAGTCCCTTGGAAGGCAAGGAGATCCAACCAGTGAATCCTGAAGGAAATCAGTCCTAAATACTCATTGAAAGGACTGATGCTGAAGCTGAAATTCAATACTTTGGCCACCTGATGTAAAGAATTGACTCATTAGAAAAGACCCTGATACTGGGGAAGATTGAAGGCAGGAGGAGAAGGGGACGACAAAGGATAAGGTGGTTAGATGGCATCACTGACTAGATGGTCATGAGTTTGGGTAAGCTCCACGAGTTGGTGATGGATAGGGAAGCTTGGTGTGCTGCAGTCCATGGGGTTGCAAAGTGACAGACATGACTGAGAGACTTAACTGAACTGAGAGTTATTTAGTCAATACCTAACTACCAGTTAACAGGGATGAAATGGGTGGACGATTGTCAACAAAAAGGCCTTTAAAGTAGGGCTCAGTCTCAAGTCTATAAGGTGCTATGAAGTATTTGCCTGCTGTTTCTTCTATTACTTCAATTGTTTTAAGCACAATTAAATTTATTTATAAATTCAAATTAATATATCTATTGGATTGGCCAAAGACATGAGATAAAACCCTATTGAACTTTTTGGACAAGTCAATGTTATCTGCAGTCTAGTTCTATCTTTTATTGACTGCCAGAAGAGTAACTGGCACATTGGTATTGGCTGCATGTCATAAATGCAAATTGGCATAATCCTAGAACTGATTGTTTATCTAAATAAATACTTTTCACATTATTGAAGCTGTTTGACACTGAAGTTAGAAAACAATCGGCATGACCTATGTTAATAATATGAATTTGTTTATCAAAATCCCATTTTCAAGGTTGTGAAAAATTAAGACACAATCTAACCCTCATTTAAATAATCCAAGTAGATCATATTTTCCCGTAACATTTCATCACCATCTTTATATTTAATGGTAGATTAATATAAAGGCTTTTCAATGTATTCTTGAAATATTTTATTTGTACTGACATGTCTACATTATATATGAGTGATATCATATATAATATATTTTCAGGAAATATTCCATTAGAGAAAGAAATAGAGATTACCAACTCCAATATCTTGTATGACAGATAAGTTATGGAACAGAATAGAAAAGGTGACAATATATGTTGATATAAAATTTTTTTTTAGTTGAATAATTGCATCAATTTTTTTTTAGAATTTTAGAATTTTTTTTAGAAGAGGAAAAAAGCATTTTTAGATAGTTCATAAGTAATATTGATTAGAAATAAATAATTACTGATAAGAAATGATTTTGAGTAGCTATGGTTAAATATGGACTTGCTTGCTATGTCTCCATATTTTGGATAAATGTGATAAAAGAAAAATGCTTTCTGACTTCATCTGAGAAATCTATCTTAAAAGTAAAAAAAAGAAAAAAAACACAAATTTTCTCTCTGCTTTAAGAGCCACTCAAATGTAATATTTATATACTCATTTTGTAAGAAGCACATAGTACACATAGTAATGCTAAGGAAATACCGTTATAATAATCATAGGCTTTGACAAGCAAACATGACATCTGCTGGTTGAACAGGGAAATAATTCATAATTTTCCTTCATTTTTTATCATTCAGGCATTTTTGTGTCCTTCTAGCAAGCACACCAATTTTTTTTTTATTCTCTCTTATACTCTAGTTTTATTTTATGCAACATTGTTTGAGTTTACATCTTTTCAGATGTAATTGGCCTAAAACTACAGTCATTATCTAAATTAGCAAATAATCTTTAGACATTATGCATGATTATCTATAGATTTTGAATTTTAAAATATTCGTAAAATATATATAGAGAGAAAAATTTAATTGTTCAAATTTTTAAATAAGATTTATGTAAAAGTAAATTTATTCTATTTTGCAAATAGCGTCTCAAAAATGAGTATACTGAGTTTTCAAAATATTTTATGCACAAAGCTCAAAGTAAAAGCGATGTTAAGAATATGCAACATGTCACTTTCCTAGTCTAAAAATGTTAGATTAAAGTATAACAAAAATCTTTCTTAGATGCATTCCTAAGCTTACAAGTTGAAAGGGAATTATTTATTAGAGGGTCAAAAAACAAAGAACTGAAAATCAGACATTGAATAGGAGCTTAGGGAGAAAAAGTGTTCTTGGCATTTGTACTCTTGGGAGCTGGAATTTTAAGTCCATAGGAGATGAGGTTAATGGGCCAACTCAAGATAAGTTAGAAATGAGACCCCACATATGAGTAAAATCAGTGAAAAACAGCAATCTTAGTCATAGAATATACTAGAAAAAAAGTGTCCCTAACCAGCATAGGAAAATGAGAAATATATTTAATGAACAAAAAGTAATTCTTGGCTAACAATACCACAGGATGGCTTGAGTAGATCCAATATCAATTTACTCTTTTTTGAAATTTAAGTATAGTTGATTTCAATGTTAATTTCTGCTGTACAGCAAAATGATTTAGTTAAACATATATAACTGAATGGTTATGGGGTGGTATATGGATATGGATATAAACATGCATATACATATGTGTGTATAAATATATATACTAATACATTCTATTTTAATATATTCTTTTCCACATGGTTTATCATAGGATATTGAAAATAGTTCCTTGTGCTATACATTAGAACTTTGTTGTTTACCTCACTTTGTTCCTGAGAGACATTCTCTCAACTTATACTGCAAAGAATTTCTCCAAACTAAATCTTAATGAGTATGAATTGTTAACACACAAGAAAATTTTTCATGAGTGACTAAGAAGGCCAATAAACAACAGGATTTGACTATGACTCCAGATAATAGAGGCATGAAATGGAATTTATAAATAAGTATGCTTGAAACAACTAAAGAAATATAGTATATAACAGTAAACAAACACTATGGGGCCTTCTATGAAAGAATGATTAATACTCTATTGCGACCATTGGTAGGCTTCATGGGGTGCATAATTGACATCTTTATTGATTTTAAGGGAGAAGAAATTCCTCAGACAGACAAGGATTTCTCATCACAGGATAAAAAAGAGAAAAAATAATATATGGTTTTAGAGTTTCCCTGGTGGCTCTGCCTGCAATGCAGGAGACTTGGGTTTAATCCCTCAGTTGAGAAAATCAGCTGGAGAAGGGAATGGCTACCCATAACAGTTTTCTTCCCTGGAGAATCCCATGGATAGAGGAACCTGCCAGGCTACAGTCCATGGGGTCATAAACAGTTGGACATGACTGAGCAACATTCACTTTACGTGGGAAAAAAAAATGTATTAAAGACAATACTTTAGAACTCCCAAGGATCTGGTAAAGTTGCAGTGCCCATTTTTCCTACCAAACTGTGCACTCTTGAAGGACAGGGAAGGTCTTATTAGCTATTACTACAATGGTTGACACAATACATGTGCTTGAGTAAGGCAGGGAGAACAGGTAATTGCTAATTTATGAAGCTTCCTGTTCAATATGGTAAGATGTTAGGTATTTACCTTATAGTCTAAATATTCTCAAGTTATTTTAACGAGTACTCACCTATGTGGAAGAAAAGATTTTATAGTGAATCTACTGAATTTCATATCCCAGTGTAAAAAGAACTCAATGATATTAAAAAAAATACTGAAAGATAACTAAATTAATAATCAAAATAGTAATAATAAAGTTTCACAAAAACATACTTGTAAAGTATCAAAAATAATAAAACAATCTAAAACTTTTCAAATGTGTCTTTATTAGTATAAAAAGAGTAACTACATAGACCTATGGCAAATGTCAATACTGATGATGCACTGTTTAAAAGGGTTCTAAAAAGCATGCAGGAATCAGCTTTCTCTATGCATTTTTAGTGAAAGCTAACTGAAATAGTCAATTCTTTATGAACCAGAGGTATATACTGTGTTTGGACACAAAGACTAGCTGTGGATTACTCATAGCAATCTATTAGACATAATATACAATAAACATCTATGCAGCACTCTGTCCTTTCTCTATTGGGCATCTCTTCAAATCAGTGAATCTCATTGTTGTTCTGGCTTCCCTGGTATCTCAGTCTGTAAAGAAACTGCATGCATTACAGGAGATGCAGCTTTAGTACCTGGGTCAGGAAGATGCCCTGGGGAAGGAAATGGCAACCCGCTCCAGTGTTCTTGCCTGGAAAATCTTATGGAGAGAGGAGCCTGGTGGGCTACAGACCATGGGGTCACAAGAGTTGGACACGACTTAGCAACTAAATCACCACCGCTGTTGTTCAGTAGCTCAGTTGTGTCTGACTCTTAGAGACCACATGGACTACAGCACGCCACGTTTCTCAGTCCTTCATTATCTCCCAGAGGTAGCTCACTCATGTCCATTGAGTAGATTATGCCATCCAACCATTGCATCCTCCATTGGCCCCATTCTCCTCCTATCCTCAATCTTTCCCGGAATGAGGGTATTTTCCAATGAGTCAGCTCTTCACATCAAGTGGCCACAGTATTGGACTTCAGCTTCAACATCAGCCCTTCCAGGGAATATTCAGGGTTGATTTCCTTTAGGATTGACTGGTTTGATCTCCTTGCAGCCCAAGGAGCTCTCAAGAGTCTTCTCCAGCACGTTAGTTCGAAAGTATCAATTCTCTGTCATTCAGCCTTCTTTATGGTCCAGTTCTCACATACATACATGACTATCGGAAAAACTAAAGCCTGGATTACAAGGAGTTTTGTTGGCAAAGAGATGTCAGTGCTTTTTAATATGCTTTCAACATTTGTTGAAATTGGACAGCTCTATGAAGACCTGAAAGACTCTCTAGAAGTAACACATACTAAAAGCTGTCCTTTTCATCATAGGGGACTGGAACGTAAAAGTAGAAATCCAAGAGATACCTGGAGTAACAGGCAAGCTTGGCATTGGAGTACAAAATGAAGCAGGGAAAAAGCTAACAGGAGTTTTTCCAAGAGAATGCACTGGTTATAGCACACACTCTCTTCCAACAACACAAGAGATGACTCTACATATGGACATCACCAGATAGTCAATATCTAATTTAGATTCATTATATTCTTTGCAGCCAAAGATGAAGAAGCTCTATACAGTCAGCAAAAACAAAACCAGAAGCTAACTCTTGCATAGATCATGAACTCCTTATTGCAAAATTCAGACTTAAATTGAAGAAAGTAGGGAAAACCACTCAACCTTTCAGTTCAGTTCAGTTCAGTCACTCAGTCGTGTCCGACTCTTTCTGACCCCATGAACCGCTGCACGTCAGGCCTCCCTGTCCATCACCAACTCGTGCAGTCTATCCAAACTCATGTCCATTGAGTCGGTGATGCCATCCAACCATTTCATCCACTGTCGTCCACTTCTCTTCCTGCCCTCAATCTTTTCCAGCATCCGGGTCTTTTCAAATGAGTCAGCTCTTTGCATTAGGTGGTCAAAGTGTTGGAGTTTCAGCTTCAACATCAGTCCTTCCAATGAACATCCAGGACTGATCTCCTTTAGGATGGACTGGTTGGATCTCCTTGCAGTCCAAGGGACTCTCAAGAGTCTTCTCCAACACCACAGTTCAAAAGCATCAATTCTTCAGCACTCGGCTTTCTTTATAGTCCAACTCTCACATCCATACATGACTACTGGAAAAACCATCTAGACTAGCCTTGACTAGATGGACATTTGTTGACAAAGTAATATCTCTGCTTTTTAATATGCTGTCTAGGTTGATCATAACTTTCCTTCCAAGGAGTAAGTGTCTTTTAATTTCATGGCAGCAGTCACCATATGCAGTGATTTTGGAGCCCCCCCAAAATAAAGTCAGCCACTATTTCCACTATTTTCCCATCTGTTTGTCATGAAGTGATGGGACCAGATGCCATGATCTTAGTTTTCTGAATGGTGAACTTTAAGCCAACTTTTTCACTCTCCTCTTCTACTTTAATCAAGAGGCTCTTTAGTTCTTCTTCACTTTCTGCCATAAGGATGGTGTCATCTGCATGTCTGATTATTGATATTTCTCCTGGGAATCTTGAGTCCAGCTTGTGCTCCTTCCAGCCCAGTGTTTCTCATGATGTACTCTGCATATAAGTTAAATAAGCAGGGTGACAATATACAGCCTTGACGTATTCCTTTTCCTGTTTGGAACCAGTCTGTTGTTCCATGTCCAGTTCTAACTGTTACTTCCATCCTGCATACAGGTTTCTCAAGAGGCAGGTCAGGTGGTCTTGTATTCCCATCTCTTTCAGAATTTTCCACAGTTTATTGTGATCCACACAGTCAAAGGCTTTGGTATAGTCAATAAAGCAGAAATACTGGAACTCTCTTGTTTTTTAATGATCCAGTGGATGTTGGCAATTTGATCTCTGGTTCCTCTGCCTTTTCTAAAACCAGCTTGAACATGTGAAAGTTCACAGTTCACCTATTGCTGAAGCCTGGCTTGGAGAATTTTGAGCATTACTTTACTATCGTGTGAGATGAGTGTGACTGTGCAGTAGTTTGAGCATTCTTTGGCATTGCCTTTCTTTGGGCTTGGAGTGAAAACTGACCTTTTCCAGTCCTGTGGCCACTGCTGAGTTTTCCAAATTTGCTGGCATATTGAGTGCAGCACCTTCACAGCATCATCTTTCAGGGTATGAAATAGCTCAACTGGAATTCCATCACCTCCGCTAGCTTTGTTCATAGTGATGCTTCCTAAGGCCCACTTGACTTCACATTCCAGGATGTCTGGCTCTAGGTGAGTGATCACACCATCGTGATTATCCGGGTCATGAAGATCTTTTTTGTAGAGTTCTCCTGTGTATTCTTGCCACCTCTTCTTAATATCTTTTGCTTCTGTTAGGTCCCTACCATTTCTGTCCTTCATCGAGCCCATCTTTGCATGAAATGTTCCCTTGGTATCTCTAGTTTTCTTGAAGAGATCTCTAGTCTTTTGTATTCTATTGTTTTTCTCTATTTCTTTGCATTGATAGCTGAGGAAGGCCTTTTTATCTCTCCTTGCTATTCTTTGGAACTCTGCATTTGACCTGAATCAAATGTCTTATGATTATACAGTGGAAGTGACAAATAGATTCAAGGGATTAGATCTGACAAGACAGTGTGCCTGAATAACTATGGACAGAGGTTTGTAACATGGTATAAGAGGCAGTGACCAAAACCAAGAAAAGGAAATGCAAATAGGCAAAATGGCTGTCTGAGGAGGCCTTACAAATAGCTGAAAAAGAAAAGAAGCTAAAGGCAAAGGAGAAAAGAAAAGATATACCCATCTGAATGCAGAGTTCCAAAGAATAGCAAGGAGAGATAAGAAAGCCTTCTTAAGCAAACAATGCAAAGAAGTAAAGGAAAACAATAGAATGGGAAAGACTAGAGATCTCTTTGAAAAAATTAGAGATACCAAGGGAACATTTCACACATGACAAGCTAGACTTCAACAGTATGTGAACCATGAACTTCTAGATGTGCAAGCTGGATTTAGAAAAGGCAGAGGAACCAGAGATCAGATTACCCACAATGCTGGATCATAGAAAATGCAAAGGAAAAAAAAAAAAGAAAGAAAATGCAAAGGAATTCCAGAGAAACATCTACTTCTGCCTCATTGACTCACTAAAACCTTTGATTGTGTGGATCACAACAAACTGTGGAAAATTCTTAAAGAGATGGGGATATCAGACCACCTTACCTTACCTGCCTCCTGAGAAACCTGTGTGCAGGTCAAGAAGCATACATGGAACAAAGGACTTGCTCAAAATTGGAAAGGAGTACATGAAAGCTGTATATTGTCACCCTGCTTATTTAACTTATATGCAGAGTACATACATCATGTGAAATGCTGAGCTGGATGAAGCTGAAGCTTGAATCGAGATTGCCAGGACAAAAATCAATAACATCAGACATGCAGATGACACCATCCTAATGGCAGAAAGCAAATAGGAACTAAATAGCCTCCTCATGAAAGTGAAAAAGAAGAGTGAAAAAGTTAGTTTGAAACTCAACATTCATAAAACAAAGATCATGGCATCCGGTCCCATAACTTTATGGCAAATAAATGGGGAAAAAAATGGAAACAGTGACAGACTTTATTTTCTTGTACTCCAAAATCACTGCACACAGTGACTGCAGCCATGAAATTAAACATGAATCTTAAGTGATACTTTTAAAAAAAAAGAAGAAAATAAATGCTTCTCCTGAAATGTGGATTTTTCTGCTTGTAATCAGGAATGTGATAGAAATCTACTTTTATTTTACAACTGTAACTGGTGAGAAAGAAGAAAGTGCATTGGTTTAGAAAGAAACCCTCAGCAAGGAAGCAGGAAATTCAAGAAGTGACTGTATTTAAAAAAAGGAAAAAAATGCAATCTGGGAAATGAAGAGAGGCTTATTAATTTAAAAATCATTGCAGACAAACAACTGATCAGTATTGTCCTCTAACTAGTACTGTGAATGCACTCCTAAATTTCAACCATCAGAGACTAAAGGGACACCAGAGTCTCTGAGTTGAACAATGACTTTACGCATCTCACCCTGGAAGAAGAATGAAGAATTACGATAACTCTTGGGATCCTATTCTACTGAAAGCTTATCCTTTTGATTCAAAGCCATGTAAAAAGTGTTATGAAGATGGCGTAAGGCGTACTCTGAGGTCACAACATTTGACCTGTGAAATCAAAGGAAATTATTTTAAAAAGAATCAATATACTAATCTTACTACCTATATTTGGTATTTAGTTATTTAACACTGAATATTAGGCCTAATGTTTAGTGAATATATTTAGTGAATATTATTCACTAAAGATAATAAAGGAATTATTAGTGATTGGTGGTCCAATTTTTATATGAATAGAAAGGTGTAAATTAATATGAAGGAATTAAAAAATCAAAAGTATGTAAAAAATACTTAACAAAAATATTATTGTATCTGATAAGTGACAATTTATCTTAGAATTAAGGTGACTATCACAGAAGCAATAAAATGAATGTTATCAAGGGTTTATTCAACTATGGTAACTTGGAGATAGCATGTAGGAAACAAAAATACAAGATAAAAAACATACAGCTGGGAAGTCAATGATATCTCTCAGTTAATGATTGGAGTTTGTAAAAAAAATTGCAAGACGTGTGACAATTTATAACTCAACTAAATCATTTAGGTGAAATGCTTTCATTCTTGAAACAAGAAGTATTTATCTATACTTTGTCTTCCCATATGTTTTCAAATGACCAGTCATTGGGACATTATTTTTAAATTGCAACCCAACTGGTTTTATTCAGTCCTCACATGGATCCATTTTCTTCTGCTGCAGTCAAAGCTATAAATACCATATTGATGGCAGACTGCCCTATGACCACACTTTAGCACTCAAGAACTTCCTTAGAATTTATATCCCCGGAGAACAAGTTTATTGATTAGATAAATAACAAAAATATTGACAATATTGTCAGTCTCTACAAATCACCTGGATCTTTGTAGAAAGCTTTTAAATTTGCTAAGTATAAGGTATAGTTGCTTAGGTTACATTGTGATTACATTGTGATTTCTTTTGTAGGTTATGTCCTTTCAAAATAAAACAGCTAAAAAACAGGTTTCTCACTCTTCAATAAAATGGCTTAATTAAAAACACTTTGTATTAAGTTAGTTCTCCTATTTCCCATCTGGAAAAACTTCTAAAAATTTTTAGCACTATTTTTCTTTAAAAATCCAGTCACTGGAATAATATTTTCAATAAATATATGTTATGAATCCACTTTATGAACTGCTAAATTCCTAATAATATGTACAAAGCATTTTTATAAAGAATAATAAAACAATAGGAACTTGGAAGAAATGTTATGGGATTTATGTCTAAATTTCTTTATAAAACAAAACTTTGCCCATTCATCTTTGCCTCTTTTCTCTGTTGCCTTTGAAGATTCATCGTTAGATTGTCTATTGTTTGTAACTATTATAGTTTATTCTAATGGCATCTAATTTCTCTCATCACCACACCATCAAAAGACTTCTAACTCAGTGTTCCTTGTATAAATGAAGCAGTAACTTTTCTCCAACTTGTGCTTCTCCTGCCTATAGTCTAGTGACTCAGCTTGCCAGTGACTGAAATTTCCTAAAACTAGTTTTATTCTCACACATTTTGACTCCTTAAACTGAAAGTCTTTTCTGGTGTATATTTTATCAGGTTTTCAATTCTTTTCGTACCCAATCATAACTATCATTCCTTTCTTGATCTTCTTTCTATGATAATTATTTATACTTTAATACTTAGCACTCAATTAGGATAACACAACACATTGTAATGTTATACTGATATATAAGTACTCCTGAAAACATTTTCTATATTAACATTTTTTTTTCTGATTAGAGGCTCTTTCCCAGATTTATATATAATGTAATTGCCACCAGCAGAGTCTACTGAACAATGTAAAGAATCTACAGTCTTGTTTTAATCTTGCTGTTTCAATTCTCACACATATAAATTTTAAAAAATCAGAATTGTGCTATAATAGCTAATATCTCTAAGTAAAGTCAGTTTAACTAAATTCCAGCCATTAGATAAATTTAATGCTACTGGCCAAGTAAAACCTACCATAGGCATACCTGTGTTTTTCATATTAGTCCGTCAATGAAATATTTAGGATGATTTTTGCAAAGAAAAATAAATGGGATAGTTATTGTAATATGAATATTATGTGTACATGTTTTCATTTCTGATGGTTATTCAAAACATTATTTGGGGAGTTTTGATGAGGATATGTTAACATAAATATTTATAGGTAAGGGAAGAAAAAGTTAAGCAACTCTGTCACTTGCTCCCTTTCTTCTCAAGGATGCCTGAAGTGCCTGTGACTCTATCAGACCACTTTCTAAACCAGGGTTTCAGCAAACTTCTTCTGTAAGGGATCAGATAGCAAATATTTTAGGCTTTAAAATGTAATCATAAGATATTTGACACCACTATTCAACTGTGATACTCTAAAAAGGAAATAGTCATGGACAATACTGAATGCACATGACTGTGTTCCAATAAAATGTTATTTATGGACACTAAAATGTGAATTCTATACATTTCACATGTATTAAATTATGATTGCTCTTTTGAATTTTTGACCACCATTTAAAAAAATAAGAAAACATTTATTTATTTATTTATTAGGTCAAAGGACATATAAAAGAAGATGGTGGACTGGATTTGTCTCATGGGACATGATAAACTCTATTATAAATCATTAGGGGATGCTAGAGTTTGTAATATTAAGTTTGTTTCTAAGAATTCAGGATGCACTATGTAAGCATCTGAAAATGCCTTGATTAAGCTCTATCTGCTCTATGAAATTGCTTATTTTTAATAAATATGCAATAAATATATTTATGAAGCAAGGCAGCAGTGAAGAGGGGAAGTTAGCTACACACCAACTCTCAAAACACCAAGCCTATATTTCCTGGGCTAATCACATGTGTCACAGGAAATACCAAAAAAAGGCAAAAGGAATATTGGAAGCTCCATCTGTTGGATTTGGGGATTCATATACAAATGCTACATCTGCATCAGTTTCTTGCTTGTATACTAGGCTAAATATTAATGAAAGACTTATGATTTGTATGAGATTGTTTTGACAGAAATGGTATGGACATAAGAGAAGCAGAAGACATTAAGAAGGGACGTGGCAAGAATACACAGAAGAACTGTACAAAAAAGATCTTCATGACCCAGATAATCACAGTGGTGTGATCACTCACCTAGAGCCAGACATCCTAGAATGCAAAGTCAAGTGGGCCTTAGGAAACATCACTATGGACAAAGCTAGTGGAGGCGATGGAATTCCAGTTGAGCTATTTCAAATCCTAGAAGATGAAGCTGTGAAAGTGCTACACTCAATATGCCAGTAAAACTTGGAAAACTCAGCAGTAGCCACAGGACTGGAAAAAGGCCAGTTTTCATTTCAATCCCAAAGAAAGGCATGCCAAAGAATGTTCAAACTACCACACAATTGCACTCATATCACACACTAGCAAAGTAATGCTCCAAATTCTCCATGCCAGGCTTCAACAGTTTGAGGAAACATGAAATTCCAGATGTTCAAGCTGGATTTAGAAAAGGCAGAGGAACCAGAGATCAAATTGCCAACATCTATTGGATCATTGAAAAAGCAAGAGAGTTCCAGAATAAAACATCTACTTTTGCTTTATTGACTATGCCAAAGCCTTTGACTGTGTGGATCATAACAAACTGTGGAAAATTCTTGAAGAGCTAGGAATACCAGACCACCTGAGCTGCCTCCTGAGAAATCTGTATGCAGGTCAAGAAACAAGAGTTAGAACCATACCTGGAACAAGAGACTGGTTCCAAATTGGGAAAGGAGTATGTGAAGACTGTATATTGTCACCCTGCTTATTTAACTTATATGCAGAGTACATCATGTGAAATGCTGGGCTGGATGAAGTACAAGCTGAAATCAAGATTGCCAGGAGAAATACCGATAACCTCAGATATGCAGATGACACCACACATATGGCAGAAAGTGAAGAAGAACTAAAGAGCCTCTTGATAAAAGTGAAAGAGGAGAGTGAAATGTTGACTTAAAACTCAACATCAGAAAACTAAGATCATGGCATTTGGTCCCATCACTTCACTTCAAATAGATGGGAAAACAATGGAAATAGTGACAGAGTTTATATTTTTGGGCTCCCAAATCACTGCAGATGGTGACTGCAACCATGAAAGTAGAAGATGTTTGCTTTTTGGAAGGAAAGTTATGACCAACCTAGACAGCATATTTAAAAGCAGAGATGTTACTTTGCCAACAAAGGTCTGTCTACGCAAGGTTTTGGTTTTTCCAGTAGTCATGTATGGATGTGAGAGTTGGACTATAAGCTGAGCACAAAGTATTGATGCTTTTGAACTGTGGTGTTGGAGAAGACTTTTGAGTCCCTTGGACTGCAAGGAGATCCAATTAGTCAATCCTAAAGGAAATCAGTCTTGAATATTCATTGGAAAGACTGATGCTGAAGCTGAAACCAATACTTTGGCCACCTGATGCAAAGGGCTGACTCATTTGAAAAGACCCTGATGCCTGGAAAGATTGAAGGCAGGAGGAGAAGGGGACAACAGAGGATGAGATGGTTGGATGGCATCACGGACTCAATGGACTTGAGTTTGAGTAAACTCTGGGAGTTGGTGATGGACAGGGAGGCCTGGCATGATCCATGGGGTTGCAAAGAGTTGGACGTGACTGAGTGACTGAACTGAACTGAAGACAATTTAGTTTATCTCTCATAAACATTTGATTAGAAGTTCCAATTTTACTTTGCAGATATATACAAGCAATAGTTTAAAATTTTTTCTAGAGCAAATTGAAGTAGATTTAATATGTCCTGTGCTGTGCTGTGCTTTGTCACTTAGTTGTGTCCAACTCTTTGCCACCCCATGGACTTTAACTTGCCAGGCTCCTCTGTCCATGGGGATTCTCCAGGCAAGAGTACTGGAGTGGGTTGCCATGCTCCCCTCCGGGGGATCTTCCCAGCCCATGGATGGAATCCAGGTCTCTCAAATTGCTTGCATATTCTTTACCATCTGAGCCACCAGGGAAGCCCATGAATACTGCAGTGGGTAGCTTATCCCTTCTCCAGGGGAACTTCCAGACCTAGAAATTTCAGGGTCTCCTGCATTTCAGGTGATTTCTTTACTAGCTGAGCTACCCAGAAAGCCCAGATTTAATATGTTCTTAGTGTATTCTCCTCCCAAAGTGGTCAATTGCTATATCACAGCCTTTTGGTATTCAGTATGGTATTCTCTGATATATCGACATCCGTAAAGAAAAAAAAAAACTTTTGTAAATAATAACACATTTAGAATAGAGATTTAATGAGCTATTTAAAACATCACAATTTTAAACCTTTAAAGGAAAACATAACTAAAATAAAGGACTCATTTCTCATGCTTAAATCATTTTATATAAGACCTTGTTTAATGATGAATAAAAGATAAAGTACAAGACTCCACTAGTCACATATACACGAAATTAAAGAAAGCTATTCTCACTGTATGTTCAGTAGTTTATAAACATTGATGGCAGAAACT
Organism: Odocoileus virginianus; assembly: GCF_023699985.2. Lineage (NCBI taxonomy): Eukaryota > Metazoa > Chordata > Mammalia > Artiodactyla > Cervidae > Odocoileus > Odocoileus virginianus. The sequence continues at coordinate 29,495,064 of NC_069679.1, forward strand.
TCACTTTTTATATAGTCTTCCCTTGGTTGAGGTTTTGAAGAAAAATAATTAAACCCATAAACTGTCTCTGGTACAATTTTTAATGCAAATGGTCATGTGTATTGTATTTTTGGGGGGTGGAGTGAGGAGTTATTCAGAGTTGTCATCACTAGTACATTAACTGAAATTTTGTTGACTGGGAAGAGATTTTTAAACTTGTTAATATTATTGATGAAAAAAAATCTCCCCAGAACAGAGCACTCAAATATGTACTGTTGATTTCGGTAGATCCTTGAAAGACTATTTCATCATTTTCCAGTTGTAATGTAGAAAAGAGTATTTTAGCTCAATTCCTTTCAATTTATTTTTAGGGTATTTTTTAGGATAAAAAAGTAATGTCAATTTAGTTGTAGTCATGTCAGTGAAAGCCTTTCCACAAATTTCCTTTTAAGGTTTATTTAAATAAATGAAAGTCACTGGAATAATCAATAGATCATCAAATAATATTACTGGAATAACAAAAATTGGTGCAGAGCAAAATAGAATAATGAGTTTGTACATTACCTAGAGGTTGACAAATCTCAATTATTCTTGCTTGATCTGCATAGGTGTGAAGTTGATTAGGATTAGTAACATAATCATATAAAATGCATTTGGAAAAAACACCATATAGCAAGATTCTCATGACACGCTAATGAAATAGCATCATAAAATTCATACTACTTATTAAAATGTGTTACCATGAAGGGTAACAGTTATTAAATCATTAAAATTGCACGGATACCAATGATCTTTTCCTAATTAACAACAACAACAAACATTAAAAGAAGATACTTAGACTTGTGTGGAAAACTTTAACTTAATCTTTCTATGGTTTCCTTCAATAATTTAAGTTCACTTAAATATAATATCCTATCATATAATTCAACTTTGCTTTACAGATACTTCCTAAAATGATTAGATATGTACAGTAAATGTGTTTATAAAAATATCTACTTTGAAAATTATTTAACCATAATGAGTTCAAATTGTCTGAATAAAATATCATTTTTACCTCGTTTTTTGAAACATGGAATGAACACAAGATTCAATTTTATAAATTTCCCTAAAGACATTTTCATTTGTTAATAATTTAGTCTTTTCCTTAAGCTCTAGGAAGGCAGAGGCTATCAAAATAAGACCAAAGAATATGGCCTCTAGGCCTATTCACTAGGAAACAGTAACTGAAAATGATGATCAGGTGCAAAGACTATGTAATTTACCAAGAATCCTGCCTTTGGATATCAAGAAGCAAATCACTCAGATTGAAATAGGTAGGCAATCAGTAGGGTTTTCAGAAGTAATATGGCTTAGTTATTACTTCTTGCAAGAAAAAGGTCCATTTTAACAAATCACTAACTGCTCACACCACACATATGCGTATCAGTTGGAAGCTAATGTGATCTGTTTCTAATTGTAAACAAATTGCCCCAAATTTATGACACTTCTCAGAAGAGTTCATGCTTTTATTTGAGTAGGGATACACAATTCAAAGTCAAGATTCTTTACTTAATAGAATATAGAATTAATGGCTTCCATGTAGCTCAGATGGCAAAGAATCTGCCTGCAATGCAGGAGATCTGGGTTTGATCCCTGGGTGGGGAAGATCCCTTGAAGGAAGGGGATGGCAACCCACTATAGTATTCTTGCCTCGAGAAGTCCATGGACAGATCATGGGGTGGCAAAGAGTCACAAAGAGTTAATGAGCACAATACAGTCAGCAAATAATAATAGATTCATTTGTAACTGTAAGGACTCTTTCAATCAGGTTTTTGGAGTTCAAAAATAACAATTATTTTATAAAGTTAGCCAGGTTAGAAAGATATCACTGGAGATACAAATGGATGAAAATATAAAATTTATTCTGTTAAAATTACTGGATATAGTCTACATAAAATATCTATCATCACATTGGGGAAATAGTATTTAATGAACATTAATCTCCCATTGCACCCTTTCCCACAAAGAAAAAAAAAAAGAACATAAAATAAAATTCTCTATAAAGAGTTCCATAGTTTGGTTCCATTGTTACTGTTTAAAAGCACAGAAATTTGAAGCAATGTAAAAAATTAAACTAGACAAATGTAAATGAGTTCCTATTTGGTTTTTTAAAACTTTAATTAAGCACTATTTCAATACAATTAAATCGCTTCTGACCTCTTTTGGGCATCAGCCTAGAAAAAAAAGTTATGCAGAGTAGTTATTGGCTTACTCACCAAATATATACAGTTGTCTTGGGTGATATAAAGTAAATACATGCACTTATTAGATAACATTTCAAATTAAATGAATGACCCTTTTAGTCTAAAACCCTCAATGTACTTTGTCAAAAATGATGCTAAATATGAATAATCTGAGTTTTTTTTTTTTTCCAAAATTGGCTTAATTTAGGATCTAGTCCAAAAATATATAAGATGATTTGGATTTGATGAAAAAAATAGCTTTCACATTAGGCATATAAATAGGAAATTGTTAAGGAATTTTTGAAGTAAAAATTATACATCCATTGATATTTTACTTGGAAATATCTAAGTAAGTTTTATGTGTATTAAAAACCACAGTTTTAAAGAAAAATAATCTGAGCACTCCTCTGGGAAAAAGGATGGTTGACTTTTGGAGGAGAGATGTGTGTAAAGAAAAAGAAAAGTCAGCTCTTACACCCTTCACTACAATTATATCTTTGTATAAGATATATCTGGTCCACAGCTTTTGCTCGCTACTATTCTGTCCAGTATTTGAGACACCTACTGGAATTATTTGTCTAGGATTGCCACTAAAAGTTATTCTATTATAATTTACCATTGCAATCATGGGCTCACGGAGCAAGAAAAATCTTGAGAGATGAAAACTTATCTTAAATTTATATAGGAATTTACAGTTAAAAAGTACTTCCACAAATATTCACTTTTTTTAGTCTTCACAGAAGTTGGAAGGGCAAATATGCAGAGGGATATAACTTGGCTTGAACTGCAAGTCCTGGAAGTTAATGTGCATATCATAATTACTGAAGTAAAAGGCAGACTACTATCTTTGTCCAGTCTGTGGATCATCCCTCAAAAAGCTTCAGATGAATATTTTGTGACAAAGAAGAGAGTTTACATCATTTGTCTAAATTTGCAAAGGTAGCTGGCTTACATCCCTACCTTCCTCAATGTATTTCATTTCAGAGATGTTAGAATAAAATGAAATTATTAGAAATCTCTCTTTCTGGAAATATTGCAGCAAATACTCCCAAGGCAGACCAAACTTTCCTGTCATTGGTGGTGGAAGCACAAGGTCAGAATGGCTGTCTGGAGAACCACACTTGGCCATATCACAACCATGGCTCTAGACGGATTTGGTCATTCTCTTTTGCTATCCCTTCAAGACTTACACCATTTCTTTCATATATCACAACTCTGCTTGTTAATGAGTCAATTCTAGAATATTTATGTATTATGTATGTACTGGCATAAGGGGCTTCCCAGGTGGTGCTAGCAGAAAAAAACCCACCTGCCAATGCAGGAGACATAAGAGATGTGGGTTCAATCTCTGGGTCAGGAAGGTCCCCTGGAGGTGGGAATGCAACCCACTCATTAAAGACAGAAGCAGATTTAGAAACAGCAGATGACTAAATACACATGGGGTCCAAAATCCTGTTGCTTAGTCACTTCAGTCGTGTCTGACTCTGTGCGACCCTATGGACTGTAGCCTGCCAGGCTCCTCTTCCCATGGGATTCTCCAGGCAAGAATACTAGAGTGGGTTGGAATTTCCTTCTCCAGGGGATCTTCCTGAACCAGGGATCAAACCTGGGTCTCCAGCATTGCAAGCAGATTCTTTACTATTGAGTCACCAGGGAAGCCCCCCAAATCCTGGGCTAAGCACAAATCTACTTTGTAGCGAGTGTACTGTTTTGTAAAAATAGTGAGTGCACCCTTTCTCTCTGACCATGTCTATTTCCTCTGGCTAGTCCTATACATCCCTCACCTAAGAAATGCTGCTGGAAAATCAATCACTGAAGTAACTAGCAATCATTTATTTAGAAAGTCAATTGCTAATACTTACACGGCCCCAAAGGAAAACAGAAATATTATTTGCATTCCCCTTAAGCATGAATATTTATGAGCCAAAACATGGAATAACCAAAATCTCTGCTTAATCAATGCCTACATTTTTATCAAGCTCCAAAACTTCTCTCTTCCTTTCTCTGGGAATCCCCAAAGGATATTTCATTTGTAATTCAAAAGCTAGTCACTTTAGGCTTTCTTGCCTTTTCTTTCCTATTCCAGTTTTAATCAAAGGGACACTCAGAGAATTTTTCCCTTGAGGTAGTGTATAGTGTGGGGAAATTTTATGTAAATCTGAGTTACGTAAAAGAAACAGTATACGAAAAGCATATCAATGTTCAAACTTGAAATATAATTTAAGAAAAACCACACAATGTAATATTAGAGATTCAATTTACTTTTGTTCAGTTTTGTAATATCAGATACTGAAGGATTTTTTTCCTTTCTTCTCATATAGCACATATATGTCTGTATATGAACAACTTCTCATAAAATTCTCATGAAATGCTTTCTTCTGGGGTCTTCCTCTTTGTAAGCCTGCTTCCAGTGTTCTATCTGTACAGAGAAAATATTCTGATTTTGACATTAGGAGACAATTTAATCTAGGGGATACAACAATTCTTTCTAGATGCTTGATTTCTCCCAGACAAAAATAAGACTATTAAAGGCACTCATGTGGTTAATTTTTCTATTTGCCAGGTACCATGCCAACCACTTGCATACGTTATGTTTCTTAATATTCACAATGCCCTGCAGGATGAGAACAATATCATTTTCCTTTCACAAAAAAATGAAAGTAAAGATTAGAAATATTTAATGTCTTGCCCTGTAGTAAGCAACTGTGGAGTAACAAAGTAGCGTTCTGAAACTATGTCCGAAGTCCCTTTTATTCCAACCCCTGGTGTCTTTGGATAGGGTTGCCTCTACCACGGGTGACTGAAATCCAGGGTCTATTTCTCTTGTAACCACTTGTGCTCTGATATGGGAGTTACAACTATTTGAAGAAAGGGGCACCTTTTCCCTAATTCACACACACAATCTCTGCAGGCTGGTGGATTTCCTGTTAAGATGCTACTTCCACTATTCTCAAAAGGATTCCTGCTTCCCTACTCTGCCCACTGTGAATAAAGAAACTTGAAACTACCTGTAGGACTAAACCAGATAGGCCATATTACATCATTATCTGAGAGTATTTTCAAGTCAGGAATTTCTAAAAATAAGGACTGACTAAATCTCTAGAATGAGAACTATGTGTATTTATTTAATTCAGAATTAATTAATAGATAATAAGCTGCAAATAATTCAGTCTTTCCTAAAGCTTTACATTCCCTAAAAACATAACAGTTCTGAAGTATCTAAAAGCCTGTGTTCCTTTAAAGGACCATTGGCTGGGGTGTGTGCATGGATGGGGAACAGATGGATGAACTGACCCAGCCACTCTCAGGCTGAGAGGACTGAATGTTCAATGGTGTACTTATAAAGCACATTAACTTCTTGGCAAGTGCCGCTGCCGCACACGTGGGTGGTCCATTGCTGAATATGAATGTGCTGAATATCATTTAGGCAGGGAGCAAGAGGTGTTCAAGTGAGTTGGAGAGGAGCCCAGAAGGTATGCTGTTTATCTTCTAGGAACATTTATTTTCTCCAAAACATATAACTTGAATTAATAAAGTGGATTTAGACATGAATAAAGGAAATCAGTTATTGAAACTGAATAACTGTGACTCTGTAGGAATAACCAAAAGATCTGTGAATATGTCTCCTGGAGCAAGAAAAAGATTAGAGCACAAATAACTGCTCTTATCATATAGATAAGAAGCACAGGTCCAGATCCAACTACAGAGCTGGTATCTGCCTGGAATTAGATCCCGAGGCTACTAGTAACTGTCATTTTGATGAGTTCTTTAGAAATAGACAAAGTTCATTGGAATGATGAAAGAAGATGATTTCATAAGTAACACTTACATAAGGAATGTAAAGTTATAAGACTTTGGTTATATCCTCTGGTCCTAAATGCAAAAAGTATCTGTAAAAGAAGACCTCTTTCGACTTTCTCAACTTACTGCTATGTCACAAAACATCCTTTGAGAAAAGACAATCAATCAGGTTGTGGGCAATTATCTGTGGAAATTCTCACCTGATTACCTTAAGTCTTGTTTCTGGCGTGTCTTTGGAACAAGTTTTGCTCTGTCCTCATCCATTAGTCATCCCTTCAGGGTGATGGACAAAGGCCAGGTGCTTAAATAGACACTTGGGAGTAGGGGTGGGGTGTTGGGAGATGGCTTTGATTACATTCAATTTTAAAAGTCCTTTGATTCTTTCACAGATGGATTTTATTACTGCCTGTTATCTACTGAAAAATTCCAACTGAACTAAGTGTTAAACATTCTCTCAAGAACAGAAATACTAAACATGTGATATTCATATACATAACATGTGTTCAGTTCTATATTTGGGCTTCTTTGTTTTATTCTTTTCTGGTGTCAGAGACTATTATGAAGATTCTTTCCTCTCAGGGGAAGCTATTTGTGATTTCAAACTATTCCTTATCCTCTACAAACTGAATCTAATGCCTGCTCAAAACAATATGAGGAAGCTGTGAGAAATAGTTTTGAAATATTGTGTCCTACCCTGTTATGCTGACATCTCTGTCTTCCCTCTATTCTACCCAGCAGTGACAGTATCGTTTACAAAATGGTAATTCTCCAAAACCTCCTTCATATCTTTCTGATTTCACTTTGTATATATGACCTTTGTTACCAATAAACTGGGTCATTCAATATTCTTAATGCAACAGTCACTATCTCTTAAAGTAAGGGATATACATTTGGGCAAAGATAGTAGTGGTTATCCTGGGAAGGGGAACTACTATGAAGATAACTAGTTTAGTGTCTCCTCCAAAGCATGTAGTTTAGAGGTTAGGGGAAGGAAAAGGCACACAGGATTCTTGAGGAGCAATTAATTTTTTAAAGAATTAGTACAACATGGATTATAAAAACTATATATATATATATATATATATATATATATAAAATAACATTAAACACCTCCTATTGCCAACCCTAGCTTATTTGTCAAATACTGTCCATTTTTTCAGTAATACTTTATTGAAGTATAATTTACATACAGCAAAATGAACGCATTTTAATAAAAGTATAAATTTCATTGAGTCTAGAAATTTATGTTACTATATGATCACCAATCAAGATACAGATTTTCATCACTACTGAAAGTTGCCTCCTACCCCTTTGTAATCAATCAACTGAACTCTCCAGCCCCAAAGAATTTTAATTTCTAATACTAATGGTTAGTTTTGTCCATGCAGTTCATATAAATGGATCATGAAACATGCATTTTCTGTGTCTGGTTGTGTTTATTCAACATATTGTTTTTGAAATCCATTTGTTCATGTATTGTGTATCAATTTTTCTCTCAGTTTTTATGAATCAGTAAAATTCTGCTGTATGAGTAAATTAGATCACAAGTTGTTTATCCAATCAGCTGTTGATGGATATTTGGGTTGTTTCTAGTTAGACACTATTATAAATAAAGCTGCTATTAAAGTTGGAGTATAAATCTCTGTATAGACATCCACTTTTAATCTCTGTTGAGTAATCATCTAGGACTGGAATTGCTGGATCACTGGTTAGTACATATTTAAGTTTGTGAGAGACTGACTGACAAGCTATTTTAAAAGAGAAATCCCATTTTACACTCTCTGGTAATAGTGTGTGATAATTCCAGTGACTATGATTCCTCACCTACAGTTGCTATTGTTAGTCTTTTTAACTTCAGTCATTATAATGTGTGTAGTGTTATCTCATTGTGTTTTAAATTTCATTTCTCTGATAACAAATGATGCCTACCACTTTTAATACAAATGTTAGTTAATCATACGCTCCTTTGTGCAATGTATATTCAAGTATCTTATCAAATTTCATTGGATGGTTTGTCTTATTATTGAGTATTAAGAATTATTTATATACTCTGGATAAGAACCTTTTGTCACAAACATGTCTTTTATTTTATTTTATTTTAATAATATTTATTGACATGAATCAGCCTGGATTTACATGTGTTCCCCATCCCGGACCCCCTCCCACCTCCCTCTCTACCCGATCCCTCTGGGTCTTCCCAGTGCACCAGCCCTGGAGCACTTGTCTCATGCCTCCAACCTGGATTGGTGATCTGTTTCACCCTTGATAGTATACTTGTTTTGATGCTATTCTCTCAGAACATCCCACTCTCGCCTTCTCCCACAGAGTCTAAAAGTCTATTCTGTATACCTGTGTCTCTTTTTCTGTTTTGCATATAGGGTTATAGTTACCATCTTTTTAAATTCCATATATATGTGTTAGTATACTGTATTGGTCTTTATCTTTTTGGATTACTTCACTGTATATAATGGACTCCAGTTTCATCCATCTCATTAGAACTGATTCAGATTAATTCTTTTTAATGGCTGAGTTATATTCCATAGTGTATATGTACCACAGCTTCCTTTAAATAGTTATTGTTTCCAGTTTCTGGCTTGCTTTTTCTTTTCTTTCTTTTTTTTTTTTTGTTTCTTTAGACCAATAACTTAAACATTTACTGGAGTGGAGCTGATTTGTGCTGCAGTGTTAGTTTCAGGTGTGCGGCAAAGTGACTCAATTGTACACATACAGATAGATAGCCACTTGTTTTTAGATGCTCTTTCTATGTAGGTCATTACAGAGTGCTGAGTAGAGTTTCCTGTGCAGTACACTAGTGCACACATATATGGCAGCATACTGCTGCTGCTAAGTCGCTTCAGTCGTGTCCGACTCTGTGAAACCCATAGACGGCAGCCCACCAGGCTCCCCCGTCCCTGGGATTCTCCAGGCAAGAGCACTGGAGTGGGTTGCCATCTCCTTCTCCAATGCATGAAAGTGAAAAGTGAAAGTGAAGTCACTCAGTTGTGTCCGACTCTTAGCGACCCCATGGACTGCAGCCCACCAGGCTCCTCCGTCCATGGGATTTTCCAGGCAAGAGTACTGGAGTGGGTTGCCATTGCCTTCTCCATGGCAGAATGCTACTCCACCATAAAAAAAGAACTAAATAATGCTATTTGCAGCAAAATGGATGGACCTAGAGATTGTCATGCTGAGTGAAGTCAGACAAAGAAATACAGACATCATATGGTATTGCTTATATGTGGAAGCTTCTTCCTTTTATAATGATGTATGTGAAGAGCAGAAAGACTGTAGTTTGAATGATGTTTGTATTGCTATTACTATTTATATTATTTTCAATTGATAGTGATATTTTGGCTTAACTTTCTATTCTGAATTTGCCTAGATCTTCTAAGTTTTCTTTTAGAATTTTACAACTTTAGCTGTCCATGTTTACAGCACAGTCAATTTTAAATTAATCTTGTTGGTAGTGTGAGGTATTGTTTAAAATTTATTTTTTCAATATGAATATCCAGTTCTAGCAGAATTTATTCAGTAGACTAGCCTTTCCTAATGGATTACACAGGCTACTTTAATAAAGTCAACTGACCATATGTGTATTATACCTGAAGGTCTATTATAACCATGTTATAACCAGGAAGGTCTATTCCTGGATTCTTTATCCCATCTCAACGATCCATGTGTTTATACAAAACCCATACTATCTTGACTATTGTGACTTTACAGTAAGACTTGAAATCATGTAATTTAAGTCCTCTAACTTTGTTCTTTTTCCCATAGATCAATGTGGAGGGAATAAGTATGAAAACAATATCGATTTTTTTCAAAACATGAATTTGGGATATTTCTCCACTTATTTAGGCTCATTTCCCTCAGCAATTTTGGGGGTATCTTTTAGTGTATCTCTTGTGTATATTTTATTAAATTTATTCACACTTTGATGTCACTGGAAATGCTATATTTACATTTACATTTCAGTTTCAAATTTTTATAGATATTATGTGGAAATATGATTGATTTTCCATACTAATTTTGTATCCTATGCTTTTGCTAAATTATCTTAATTCAAGTAGATTTTTTCATATACACTTTAGCATTGTCTACAAAAATAATCAGATAATTTTTTTTTATGCATGTTATTTACCTTCCTTGTATTACTGTAGTGGTAAGGACCTGCAGTACAATATTTGTGACTAATGAGAATGGATATTTTTTCCTAGTTCCCAATTTTACAAATAAACTGTTTGATCAGCATATTATCTATCTTGGTGAGCACTCCATGTGCACTCCACGAGCAGTCGCTAAGTCATGTCTCACTCTTTTTGATCCCATGAACTGCAGAATGCTAGGCTTCCTTATCCTTCACTATCTGCCAGTTTGCTCAAACTCATGTCCATTGAGTAGGTGATGCCATCCAACCACCTCATCCTCTGTTGCCCCTTTCTTCTGCCCTCAATCTTTCCAAGCATCAAGATCTTTTCCAATGAGTTGATTCTTCACATCAGGTGGCCAAAGTATTGGAGCTTAAGCATCAGCATCAGACCTTCCAATGAATATTCAAGGTCGATCTCTTTTAGGATTAACTGGTTTGATCTCCTTGTTGACCAACGGACTCTCAAAAGTCTTCTCCAGCACCACAATTTGAAAGCCTAGTTCTTCAGCACTCAGCCTTCTTTATGGTCCAACTATCATATCCATACATGACTACTGGAAAAATCATAGCCTTGGTTATATGGACCTTCGCTGGCAAACTGATGTGTCTTCTTTTTAATATGCTATCTAGGTTTGCCATGGCTTTTCTTCCAAGGAGAAAGTGTCTTTTAATTTCATGGCTGCAGTCACCATCCTCAGTGATTTTGGAGCCCAAGAAAATAAAATCTATCGCTGTTTCCATTGTTTTCCCATATATTTGCCATTAAGTGATGGAACCTGATACTATGGTTTTCATTTCTTGAATGTTTAATTTTAAGGCAGCTTTTTCAGTCTCCTCTTTCACTCTCATCAAGAAGTTCTTTAGTTTCTCTTTCCTTTCTGTCATCAGAGTGGTATCATCCGCTTATCTGAGGTTGTTGATATTTCTCCTGGCAATCTTAATTCTAGAGTGTGATTCATTAGGCCTGGAATTTTACATGATGTAGTCTGCATAGAAGTTAAATAAGCAGGGTGACAACATACAGCCTTGATGTATTGCCTTCCCGATTTAAAACCAGTCTATTGTTCCATGTCTGGTTCTGTTTCTTTTTGAACTACATATGGGTTTCTCAGGAGGCAGGTCAGGTGGCCTGGAATCCCCATCTCTAAAAATTTTCAACAGTTTGTTGTGATCCACATAGTCAAAGGCTTTAGTGCAGTCAGTGACACAGAAGTAGATGTTTTTCTGGAATTCCTTTGCTTTCACTATGATCCAACTAATGTTGGCTATTTGATCTCTGGTTCCTCTGCCTTTTCTAAATGCAGCTTCTACATCTGGAAGTTCTTGGTTCACATACTGTTGAAGCCTAGATGGAAGGATTTTGAGCCATACATATTTAGAGCTGTGTAATTTTCCCTGAGGAGGGCATGGCAACCCACTCCCGTATTCTTGTCTGGAGAATCCCCAGGGACAGAGGAGCCTGGTGGGCTACAGTCCGTGGGGTCGCAAAGAGTCGGACACGACCGAGTGACGAGGCACAGCACAGCACAGCACCCTTCCTTATAAATTCCTCCTTTGCTATTACTAACATTTCCTCCTTAATTCTTACAAGTTTTCTTTCTTGTAGTCTACTTGTCTAGTAATAACATAGCCAAGTCAGCTTTCTTATGTGTCCTTTACAGGCTATTAAATTCCTCAGTCCTTTCCTTTCAGCTTCTTTTTGTCTTTATATTTAATTTGTGTGTGTGTGTGTTTTAATAGATAGCAGTGTCTATCTTGTAGACAGCTTGCTTTTTTGTTGTTTTTCTTTTTTAAATTCAGTCCAGTCATTTCTGACAACTGAAGAGTTAAGGTCTTTTACCTTTCATGTGATTATTAATATAATTGGGTTAAAGTCTATCATCTTGCTCATTTTCTTCATTGTCCTTTCAGTGCTTTTGTTGTTGTTGTTCATCTATTGTGCTTTTCTTATGATATTTTGAGTAAATTCAAATGTGTTTTCGTTTCTTCCATACAACCCTTTAAAAAAATTTTTTTAGAAGTCTCTATATGGCAAAAACTATGCAACTTTTACTTACTGATTCCATTTACAGTCAATATGGTATCACTTAACATATCACACTTCATATTTAATGCTTCTCTGAGGTCCCACTGGCTTCTCAGTTCCCACTTCACAACTAATATAAACTTAGAATAATGTAACTCAAATTAACCTCATCATTTATGCTATTGCTGTAATATTTCAGTTGGAAAGATATTATAAACCCAAACTTATAACGTTGTTGTTTTTGCTTCAAACCAAGCATTGACAAACTTTTCCTCAAAGAGCTGAATGGTAAATATTGTAGGCTATGCGTCTTGTGGCTGCTACAACTAGTTACAACTACTCATCTCTCCTGTTGCAGTATGAATTGAGTCACAGACAATATATAAGCAAATGAATAAAGCTATGTCCCGGTTAACCTTTATCTATAAAAACAGTTGTCAGGTCCCCAAGCTGTAATATTCTGACCATTTCTTGTGCAGCTGTTTATTAAGGAAATTACAAAAACAAAAGACCAAACACAGTCATTTATCTTTACCAACCTATTTACTGGATCTGAACATCATTCCATTTTTTACCCAGCTTTATTGAGGTATAATTGGTATATAAAACAACTGCACATAATTAATATAATAAAATTTGCTAAATTTAGACATATGTACACCTCATGTTGCTATCACCACAATCCAGGTAATAAACAAAAGTCTCCTTGTGTTTATGTGTGCATGTGTGTGTGTGTGTTAAGAGCCCAGAAATAAAGTTACTCATATGTGCTCAACTGGTCTTCATCAAGGGTACCAATAATATACAATAGAGAAAGCACAGTCTTTTGAAAAAATGATGTTGAAAAAAGTAAATATCTGCATTCAAGAATGATATTGGACCCTTGTCAAAATGAATGAAATTGGATCCTTGCCTTTTTTTCAGTACACACAAAATTTAACTCATAGTAAATTAAAGATTTGAACATAAGATCTGAAAACATAAAACTCACAGAAGAAAACACAGGAAAAAATATTCTTTATTTCTCTGTGCTATCCTGGTTTCCACTGATAACTTTTCCCTTTAGTGTGAAAAATATACTTTGGCATATTTTGTCGTGCAGTTTTACTGACTACTAATTCTCTAGCTTTTATTTTACAGAAAAAAATTGTTTAACTATTTTCAAAGCATGTTTTCACTGGAAATAAAATTATGAACTGACAGTATCTCAAAGAGGTTTAAAGGTTTAAAATGTTGTTTCATTGTCCTCTAGCCAACATTGTTTCTAACAAGAAAGTAACTATTATGCACATCTTCAAAATATCAGTTTTATTCTGGCTGCTTTGAAATTTTTCTGTCTTTGGTTTTCTGCAATTGGATTATGATGTGCCTAGAAGTGATTTTATTTACATTTTTTTCTTGCTTTGTGTTCCATGATATGCTTGAATCTATGGGTTTGAAAAAAAAATTTTTTCGGTCCTACTCTCATTCTCCTCTAGAACTTCAATTGCAATTATCTCAGAGCATTTTTTATTATCTCCCATGTCCTTAGGTCTCTTTGCTTTAGTCTTCAATCATTTTTCATCTATAAGATTGCCTCCGCTCATTCAATTTGCCTTCAATTTCACCTACCCTTCTACCTTTTCCAATATGTTGTCTATTCCATCTATGTACATTTTTGCATTTCTATTTTAGTTAAAGAATTCGCATTTGTTTTATTTTTAGAGGACTTTTCCCCTCTGCTGAAATTTCTTATCCACTTGCTCATAAATACTGCATTTATCTTTAAACCTTTGAACATATTTTCCTTTAATACTTAGATATTGTTATAATAGCTAGGTTTTGCTATATGCATCTGGGCTAGCTCAGGGTTAGTTTTTAAAGACCACTGTTATTCTTGACTATGGACAATATTTTCCTATTTTCTTTGCATGTCAGATAACTTTTATTATTTATTGAGCAATTTTAGTAATTATTACTACATCATTCCTCTGTAATATATGCTATATAATACAGATAACTGGATTATGCCCTTTACTTCTGAAGAACATCAATGTTAATTCTAGTAAGTAAATCAGTTACCTGCTGACCACTTTACACTTTTTGTATGTAAGCTCATCCACTTTTGCATGAGCTATACAGAGAATGTAGAGTCTTGCTCATCCATATTGGTGGAACTCTACTTCCCAATTCTACTTCCTTATGAAACTTATCAGGGCTTGGAGTTTGTCTTTGTTCAGAAGTATCTAGAATAAGCCTTTATTCTTAAGCATGGTCCTTATTCCTAAGGCTTAATCATTCTGACATCTCAGCAGGAAGTTTGGAATTTTAAGAAGGCATATCCTCTTTTACTGAGCTGAAAACAGTAGCTTTCTCCAGCATTTCTTGAACTCTACAGTCACTTCATGGCAAATGATAGGGAAACAATGGAAACAGTGAGAGGCTTTATTTTGGGGGTGGGGCTCCAAAATCACTGCAGATGGTGACTGCAGCCATGAAATGAAAAGACACTTGCTCCTTGGAAGAATAACTATGACTAACCTATACAGCATATTAAAAAGCAGAGATGTTACTTTGTGGACAAAGATCTGTCTAGTCAAATTTATGGTTTTTCCAGTAGTCATGTATGGATGTGAGAGTTGGACTATAAAGATAGCTGAGCACTGAAGAAATGATGCTTTTGAACTGTGGTGTTGGAAGAGACTCTGGAGAGTCCCTTAGGCTGCAAGGAGATCAAACTAGTCAATCCTAAAAGAAATCAAACCTGAATATTTATTGAAAAGACTGATGCTGAAGCTGAAACTCCAATACTTTGGCAACCTGATGCAAAGAGCTGACTCATTAGAAAAGACCCTGATGCTGGGAAGGATTGAAGGCAAGAGGAGAAGGGGATGATAGAGGATGAGATGGTTGGATGGCATCACTGACTCAATGAACATGAATTTGAGCAAGCTCTAGGAGTTGGTGATGGACAGGGAATCTTGGCATGCTGCAGTCCATGGGGTGGCAAAGAGTCAAACATGACTGAGTGACTGAATTGAACTGATAACTTTTCTGTCCTGAACCTGAAATAGCAGAGTGTGCTAAGCCTCAATGGTTTCACTTTATCTATGCAGCCCAATCCTCAAGAAAAGACTAGAATGAAATCAACAGAAATTCCTATGACCTTTTCTTTAATCAGCATTTTCTGCTTTGTTGTCTAAAATAATGTGTAAGTTAGAGAGAAAAGTGAAAGTGAAGTCGCTCAGTCATGTCCAACCCATGGACTGTAGCCTACCAGGTTCCTCCGTCCATGGGATTTTCCAGGCAAGAATACTGGAGTGGGTTGCCATTTCCTTCTCCAGGAAATCTTCCTGGCCCAGGGATTGAACCCAGGTCTCCTGCATTGTAGACAGACGCTTTACCATTTGAGCCACCAGGGAAGTTAGATTCAATATTAAAGTAAAGAGTTTGGTAAAATGTTTGCTAAATGATGGTATTAATTTCCTTAACTAATATTTACATTTTCATTTCTACCTTTTCAGAGTTAGCATGGACTCACCTATATTTTGGGGCTTCTCTGGTAGCTCAGTGGTAAAAAATGTTCCCTGAAATGCAGGAGACTTGAGATTGATCCCTGTGTTGGGAAGATCCCTTGGAGGAGGGCATGGCAACCCACTCCAGTACTCTTGCCTGGAGAATTCCAAGGACAGAGGAGCCTGGTGGACTACAGTCCATAGGGTCGCATAGAGTTGGACATGACTACAACACCTAAGCAGCAGCAGGACCTATATTTTATCTGGCTTAATTATCCAAAAACTCAACTCTTTTAGAGTCACTAATAAAACAGTCACTGAAGTGTGTCAAAAAGAACTTGAATTTGCAGTCAGAAGATACACATTTTCTTTTTGGTTTCCTTAACCTCTATTAGCTTACCCATCATAGAAAGGTGATACCACTTCTACACAGATAGCAGAATTGTCTGAATAAAAAGAATATTAGTGGAATCAGTTTATACAACATAGAATACATTGAGTTGTTACCACATATAATTAATTTTCTGCTCTGTAGTTTTCACACAATTGTAATTCATAAGGCTGACAGAAACACTGGGATCCATTAGTCTATCTGTTATCATCATAAGTAAATTTTAATAAATTTCACACAATTCTAGCCTCCAAAATATTTGATTTGACATTGATGTCTTTTGCCTCTTAAGAGTTATCACAGGGAATTTTATTATATACTTTTGCATCAGTTCATTTGCTCTTACTTCTGGTAGTTCTAATGACTTTCCCATAGTGTTGTGTTGCTCATGTTTAGACATAACAATCAAGTATTCAGTTGAATAGTACAAACATATACATTGTAAGAAAATAAATTTTCCATCTCATTACTATATAACTCAATATGACTTTAGAAAACAAGAATAAAACATTCTGATTTGGAGTCAAATGTGATTTGGTTGTTATTTCATCCTTTTCATTCTTTAGAACTAAATAATGCTAGAATAATCCAACATCCCGCCTTAGACACATTACAGCTCTCATTCATTCTGGATTTCTTTACATTCAGAGCAATAGCATGTACTCCCTTTCAAAGAAATGTCTCACTCTTGTTTTATTTGTTCTTTAGGATCTATCTAATTTTTAATTTGTCTGATCTGCTGGTGCTGAATATGGAGAGAAGAGTAATCCCAAAATGTCAATCTGAATATTGTAATATATCAATTGACAATTAGAGGATGAACAATCCCACTATATATACTCCAAATTAGAGGTGAAAGCAACAGTCACAAGCAAATTTTTGTTGGTAAAACTCTATTTGCCATGTTTATTGACAAGGCAATAAACTATGAGAGATTTCTTTAAATATTGCCATAGATAAAGCAGTTTGATATATAGGTTGTGTTTAAAGTATTCCTAGCAGCCAGAAAAGTTGATATTATGTGACAAACTGAACCTAAGGAGACTCCAGTGATTTCTACCTTTGCTTTTCATATCTTTGTGTCTAATTTGCTCCTTTTGAGCGTGGAAAATAACTGTGATGGGATGTTCCTTTGATAATTAGGTTATGTTATATAAGATTCTGGGACTCCCCAGGTGGTTTAGTGGTAAAGAATTCACCTGCCAATGCAAGAGATACAGACATGCATTCGATCCCTGGACCCCTAGGTCAGGAAGATTCCCTAGAGGAGGAAATGGCAACTCACTATTGTATTCTTGTCTGGAAAATCCCATGGACAGAGAAACCTGGCAGGTTACAGTCCATAAGGTCACAAAGAGCTGTGCTCTACACGACTGAGCATGTAGGAACACATTTAAAATTCCATCTTAACAGACAGGAGCTAGAGATTCTTCTTTACAGCTTGATAAGTAAAGTAACCATGCTGGAAAAGCCCACATGACAAAGAATTACAGGTGACCTCTAGGACCTGCAGAAGTCTTCTAATACATAAGAGTGGTCTTCACTCAATAACCAGCAAAATCCTAGGGCCTTCTACCATGCAACCTTTAGAATGTTAAATCTTTTACTAACCTTATTAAGTCTGGAAGTGACTCAACTTCTTACAGAGTTGAGCCTCCAGATAAGATATTTTCACAAACATTCTGATTGCAGTCTTGTGAGATCCAGAAGACAGGATCTAGCTAAGTCATGCCTGTACTCTTGACCCACAGAAATTGTGAGATAATAAATGCATGCTGCTTAAAGATGTTAAGTCTGTAGGAATTTGTTATACTGCAATAAGTAACTAACATAGTATCCTCAATTACATTGTTTACCAGTAAAAACTGTGTTGTTCAGTTGCTCCGTCACGCCCAACTCTTTGTGACCCCGTGGACTGCAGCACGCCAGACCTCTCTGCCTTCATCATCTCCCAGAGCTTAAAAACTCTCAAGAATCTGTATTAAATCAATTAAAAAAAATTCTAAACTTGAATAGCTATGGCCCCTGAGAGATGATTTTGATGATCAATGATGGTGTTAAGTATTACAGAGATAAAACCAGAGATCCTAAACTTTCCTTGTCAAGCTCAATTTTATTTCATGAAATAGTTTCAATAAAGGCAAGTTAAAAAAAAAAATATATATATATATCATATATATATATGTGTGTGTGTTACCTAATATTCCTAGAATAAAATCTATACCCACAGTTTTTATAGCAGTTACCACATTATGATTAAGTTGCCTCCAGTGAGATGCAATGGAGAAGAAAATGGCAATCCATTCAAGTATTCTTGCCTGGAGAATCCCATGCACAGAGGAGCCTGGTGGGCTACAGTCAGTGGGTCACAAAGAGTCAGACACGACTGAGTAACTGAACAATGAGATGCAAGCAGAAAGGATAAATATATTAAAAAATAAAACAAAACACTACTGGGTAGCAACATTAAAAAGAGGGGGGAAAAAGAGGGAGGAAAAAGAGGGAATATGCTGAGATGTAGAAGATGCTATATGCTAGAAGATGCTAGTAGAAGATGTAGCTATTTAAATAGCTATTAAAGCTATGAGATGTGCCATCTATGGATGATAATTAAGCAGTAAGATGGAAGAAACCTAGACCCCTGGACTTTGTGGGACAGATCTACTACATTGGTTTCTTAAATAATACTTCAAGGTTTTAACCTGAATGAAATAATTTTCTTTTTTATAATTTATATTTTTTTCAGTTTTATTTTCTATTCTGTTTAAATCATGGTTTCATTATTTAGTCCCTAAGTCTGACTCTTTGTGACCTCAAAGACTGTAGCATACCAGCCTCCTCTGTCCTTTACTATCTCCTGGAGTTTGCTCAAATTCACGTCCATTCAGTTGGTGATGTCATACGAGGAGTTTTACAGATACTTTCAGATAATAAATATTGGCATATATAATTTATTTGTAAATTGTAAAATAATATATTATTACAGCCTACATTTCTGTATTTGGCCAAAGAGCAAAGGTCAATATAATCCTTGTAAAGGTACAAACAAAAGTCATCACAGCTCTAGTAGAGGCATACACAAAGAGCTAGTATTTTAGAATAAAATATCATGTGAACAAAGGCACAGAGTCCTGAAATCATGTAACTTAGCAGATGGCAGCAGAATCTAGTTTGACTGGAGTTCAAAGTAACTGATAGGATTGAAGGAGAGATGATAAACTTTTGTAGGATATTAATGGTTTAAAAATCCATGAAAATGAGTTTGCATTTCACCTATAATCCACAAACATTTATCACTAAGATAAGATATATTTTCTGGAAAAATAAAACCCAGCAGTATAGAAAACAGATTGAAAGATATAAAGGTTGAAAATTCAGCTAGCAGTTAAAATATATATAGAGGACATAATACCTGAGATAAGGGAATATAAGGCTAACAGGAGCAATAGGGTTAAAAAGATAATGGTGGCTGCAAAGTACTATGCAAATAAAAAATGACAAGACTCAGAAATATACATGATAGGGGAAAGATTTTGAGGAGAGGATATTTATTGTTTTACTTCTGGTATAATCTAGTACCTGACAGTCAGTAGGTACATAGTAAATAAATATTTGTCAGATTGCAAAGAAAATCACTAGCAAAGGGACAATAATAGTTGTTTCATGCTGAATTATAATTTGTAGTTATGCAATAAAAAGTTTTAATAGTTACCTGTTGAGAAAGACACCACTGTTTTAGTATTTTTCATTTAACAGAATTTAAAACTGTCTTCATTGATTGAATCTTAAATGATTCACAAGTTTCAGCATATGTAACTGTGTATATACACCCTCTGGAAGTTATAAAGACATTCTGTTTTTGCTCCTGGACTATAATTGACAACCATGTTATTCTGCTTTTACTTTAACTGACATAAAATATAGTTTAATAAATACTCATGTATATACTGTCCCATGAAAGCTGCCACATTTATTCAAGTAACTAATTAAAAGAAGTAAACAGAAAAAATCGACTCATTTCCTTGTCCAATTTGCTTTTAAGTCTTAATTTACTAACATCCATAAAATTTCAACAGATACATATTGTCAGAAACAAATTTGTTAAAGAAAAGAAATATGTTTATGGAATAGTTTAGAACTACCATCTCAATCACTAAATAATTTAAAAGACATAGGTAATTTGAAATTTTATAAATCAATTGTTATCATTATTGTTTAGTACTAAGTTGTGTCTGACTCTTTGCAATCCCATGAACTGTAGCCTGTCAGTCTCCTTTATCCATGAGATGTCCCAGGCAAGGATACTGGAGTGGATTGCTATGCATTTTAATTCAGATAGCCTAGTTTTTCATATTCAAGGAAGTCAAAGTGAATCTTTATTAAACCTGGGCATTTCAACAGAATCTACCAACAGATTCTCTCTCATCTGTTATACTATGTAATCAAGCTGCTGCAGACATCTTATCTTCACTTTATTATATAATGGGCATAACATTTCAATCTTGAAGCATCCCTAGGGGTCTTTACCAATGTATAGTTTAAACCAACACCAGTGACAGATGCAGGGGGTGATGCAACCTCCCAAGGTGCTTTTCGCCCCAGGCTTTACCTCTAGCAGCTATAGCCTTGTTTCAGTTAGCTCTTTAGGAGGTAAAAGTACCCACTGTTCATAACTTTTCTGAGCTGTGAGAAGTTGCTATGCCTATTGTGCAGGGGTTTAGACTGAGTAGGGTATCAGAGTTGAGGATATCTGGCAAAGCAGTTCTATTTAACTTGAAGCATTTTAAAGAAAGGAGTTTATCGAAACACTGGTTTAACTGTATCCCTACCTCTGTATTCACATTGCCTTCTCCTCTCTCAAAATTCCCTCTGCCTTACTTATAAGGTACACATTATTGCATTTAAGGCCAACATCAACCATCCAGGAAAAGCTGCTTGTCTCAAAATCCTTAAATTAATCATGCATTACCATGTAAAGTGATATTCACAGGTTTTGGGGACTAGGACAGAGATTTACCTTCTTGAGGGACACTATTTGGGCTTCCTAGCTGGCACTAGTGGTAAAGAACCCATCTGGTAATGCAGGAGACATAAGAGACATGGGTTCGATTCCTGGGTCAGGAAGATCCCATGGAGGAAGGCATGGTAACCCACTGTAGTATTCTTGCCTGGAGAATCCCACATAGAGGATCTGGGTGGGCTACAGTCCACTGGTCGCAAAGAGTCTGATACGACTAAAGCACCTGAGCACACACACAGGACACTATTCAGCCCACTGCATGTTTTCACCTTGAACTATCCTTTTATCCTCATTTTTTCCTAATAAAGAAATGATATTCAATAAGAGTCCTTCCATCTAATCATCTTGGCCATCCCTTTATCTGTTTCATCATCCCACATTTCCTGGTTTTCTTTTCTGGATCAAGCTGGTGTGCCAGGATCTAACCTAGCATGTTATTCACTCATATGTATAATATAATGAATGTGCCTACATATTTTGGAGTATTTAAAAATATTTTTTCCAAATGTTAATTTGGAGCATTTGGACCTGTGAGAAAGTGAAATCCATGCTCCATTGGAGTGACATGCTGAATAGTACAGAACAATTTATTAATATAAAAATACTTGTGTCTATGTATTTATACATATATACTTGGAATTTCACATTTAAAAGTGGGTTTATTCTAATAAATTAAAATGCCACATTTATTTTTAGAATTTGTAAAAATTCTCATAGAAAAATATGATAAAAAGGTGTTTGGGTTATTGCTATAGACCACAAAGGCTTAAACCACAAAAACAAACAAACAAACACCAGGTTTAACTTCACTATAACAATACTAGGAAATAAAATAAGTCAACTACACAGTACCTTGTAATATTATAGTTAATATTTCCTAACATAGATGGTGGATTACAAGCTAGGCTGGTCATTCTTTGTAAAATACCTTTGCTTACTTTCTTGTTTTCCTTTCCAGGAAAATATTCTCACACCCTGTCTGACTCCTCGGTAAACAAAACCCTCCTCTCTTGCCACTGAACACAGACACACATCATATACTCATGATATATATGAAGACTACAGGGCCGAACTTTTGAGCTTTCCCAGGAGCTAAAATAAATATAGACATGTGGCTGCCATTGCCTTTGTGTTCAGTTCTATACATTTTGATGTATAGTCAGATCAAATCCACTGTCAAGTGACTACATGATATTCATGACAAGCAAGTGGAAGTGTGTTCTTAAATTTGGTAAAATAGTTCTAACGATAAAATTTTAAATGTTTCTTAGTTAATCCGGGCCTCAAGGAAGGAAAAAGAATTGTCTTCAATGATCAGTTTTTTGGGTAAAGAACATATGCATAATGAATATATGCAGCCTTGAATATATTATATTTCCTAGTTCTCTTCTGCATAGCTTCAAAGAGTTTTGAATTGTGGGGAATTACTACTAATTCTATATTATATACTAATTCATAGTACTACTAATTATGCTATGTTTTAGTAGAAAAAGTAAATGGCCTTTCAAAGTTTCTTCCAGATGTCTGATTCTATGGATGTATTGATTTCTTTATATATTTTCTGGAATTATACTATATTTCAGATTCAATCATTTCCTTTTCTCTTCTTCAAAACTTTGTTAGATTTTATGTGGAGATCTTGAAAAAAAAATGAAGCTGACCTGAAGACTGAAAAATGCACACTGGAAACAAATTAATGCCTGGGGTTATTTTCTCTCCCTCCATGGGGCAATCCACAACAGGTTTATTCCTTTCTGCAGCTATTGAAATCTACTTACTGCACCCCGTGAATCTGGGATGGGAGAATGGAGCTAGTGCTTCTTCCAGTCTCAGCTTGTCTTCTAGCTCAGGAAATAGGATTTGGATCATATAATAAAGAACAAATGAAAATCTCACAGAGGTGCATAATCTAATATAGTCCAAGTTAGAAAACAGTGTCACCAAAGAAAATCAGAATGTGTATAAAGCCGAAAGGATTGGAGAAAAGAGTTTAGTTAATTTTATGGGGTATTTTTATTTTGGAGGGATAATGAAAGAAAGTAAAGTGCTCCATTTGTACCAATATGTAAAAAATAATTGCTTTCAAAAGATTCTTATTTCTTTGGAATTAATATATTATAAATAAAGAATGAAAGTATATCAAGGCATTTAAATTACCCCCTAGAGTAATACATTACATTCTTTTACCCTTTTAAATACTTCTAGGGATAAAAATTAGATTATCATGTAAGTATCAGTCCTAGGGATTTTTTTATTTTAACAGTTCACTTGAAGAATTACAGTAGAAAAGCCTTAAGTTCAACTGAATGTTAATAAAAGAGATTGCAAAACCAAGAGGTGGTAAGATCCATTGGAGAGGACGTCTTCATATTCTTTGGTTAGTCAATTATATTTTACTTATTAATATCTAATATCCCATTTCAGGAAGTCAAATGTCTCAAAGCAATCCATATCAGAGAATTCTCTTATAAGTAAGAACTTATTAATAAGAATTTATATTACCAATTAACAAGATTTAGTTAAGTCTGAAACATTTTAATCATGATTTTTATGATTGCTTTACAGATAACATATAACGTCCAGTTTCTTCTTTTAGTAGCATAAGCACTATAACTGTTACAACAAACTTCATCTAGAACAAAATAATAATGAAAAGAGTATATTCTTTTAAGATATGCCTAAATCTTAGCTCAAAAATAACAGAAATTTACTTTAGATTACAAAAATAATTCAAATAAATATATATAATTTAACACAGATTTACTATCTCTTTAAATACAGTAAAAGATAATGACATCAAAAATGGTAATTTTCTCAACTCATTATATACCAAATACAACTATATTGATTTCCCTTTGAATATCTGTGATCCTATAGTAAGCCAATGACAAAATGGACATTCACCACACATCGAGTTAATAAATAAACAAGAAAAAGAAAGCACTCTTTACTAAAGCCAGCACAGATAATGGATTGAAAGAGCTTTTAGACTTGCAGAAAAAATATGTATTAATAATTGCAATTTGATCTAATAAAAAAGCTGGTTAAGATTTGTCACTTTATTACTGTGATACTCAAAATAACCAACCTCATCACCAAATCTATTCGGATTCACATAAGCTTCTGTCTAATTTTATAAGCATATAAACTATCTTAACTATTAAAATAGACTTGCCTTGAAAATAATGAGTAGACACTCTAAATAGAACAGGCAAGCTGTTCATAATATGCTCTGTGGATTTGCAAAATGCTTTCATTCTTACACTGACAAGAGCCTAAGCTCCCATGATCTAAAAAGAAAAATATTCAGCACCTTACCTGTAACAAGAAAGCTGCATCTCCCTGCTCCAGCTTCATTTATGATGCTACAATTATAAACTCCATAATTTTCATTGGAAAGACTCTTCACTGGATATTCTGTGTATTCTTGAGAATCAAACTGACCCGTCCGCAATAATTTGTTGCCCAAGCGCCACTCATAGGTCAGCACCCGTATTGGATAGGCTCTTAGGACCCTGCAGCTCATAGTGACACTTCGGTCTTGTCCTTGCCGGATTTCCAGAAATGCCGGTTCCACAGCAGGAGGATCTGTAGAAAGAGATATTATAACAGATAAAATGGGTGATCTGCAATAAGCCAGTGGCTACACTTACTGTGAGAAGCTATTTTCAAGAATACATCTAGCAAAAGGAAAAGGCTATTATCAGGTAGGTGGAGAACATGTTTAGGCTAGGAGATTTTGGGTTGGGTTCAGTTCAGTTCAGTTCAGTCTCTCAGTCGTGTTTGACTCTTTGCGACCCCATGAATCGCAGCACGCCAGGCCTCCCTGTCCATCACCAACTCCCGGAGTTTACTCAAACTCACGTCCATCGAGTTGGTGATGCCATCCAGCCATCTCATCCTCTGCCATCCCCTTCTCCTCCTGCCCTCAATCCCTCCCAGCATCAGGGTCTTTTCCAATGAGTCAACTCTTCACATCAGGTGGCCAAAGTATTGGAGTTTCAGCTTCACCATCAGTCCTTCTAATGAACACCCAGGACTGATCTCCTTTAGGATGACTGGTTGGATCTCCTTGCAGTCCAAGGGACTCTCAAGAGTCTTCTCCAACACCACAGTTCAAAAACCTTGGGTATGGAAACATAATTCCTGAGTGTGGGGAGTGAATAGGATAATCGCTTAAAATGGCATTTGCAGGTGTGTGTGTCTGTGCTTAGCCCCTCAGTCATGTCTGACTCTTTGCGACATCAGGGACTGTAATCTGCCAAGATCCTCTGTTCATGGGATTTTCCCAGCAAGAATACTACAACAGGTTGCCATGTCCTCTTCAGGGGATCTTCCAGACCCAGGGATTGAACCAAGGTCTCCTGTAGCTCCTGCACTGGCAGGCAGGTTCTTTACCATTGAGAGACCTGGGAAGCCTCAGGTGAATCTAGAAGAGCTTTTTTTTTTTTTTTTTCTTTCTTTCTAGCTGCTTCCCAGAAAACGCTGCCATCAGTGTATTTGGTTTATACTGTGCTATGCTTAGTCACTCAGTCATGTCTGACTCTTTGCAACCCCATGGACTATAGCCCACCAGGCTCCTCTCTCCATGGAATTCTCCAGGAAAGAATACTGGAGTGGGTTGCGATTCCCTTCTCCAGAGAATCTTCCCGACCCAGTGATCGAACCCAGGTCTCCTGCATTTCAGGTGGATTCTTTACTGCCTGAGTCACCAGGGAAACTCTGGTTTATACTGTTAGCAACCAAATGATGCTCTAGGTATAAAAACAGAATATCCACACTAGCATGAAATTCTGCAGCAGATGAAGCCATTGGTTCAGGTAAGCAAATTCTAATTATCTCATATGAAGCTCAGTCCCTAGGATTCTGGATACCAAGTATTTAATAATATGGGTAACACAAGTATATAAATTTATTTTCTAAATTATTTGGTCAGGAATAATGTGACAGCAATTTATAATATTCAAACATATTAAACAAACAGAAAATTATGCTACAGGTGGATATGGATTTCAGCCCACTGCAACGCTTCATTGATTTGGCTTAATTGGGAATTTTTTTCCTATACAATTTAAACTTGCTACATTAGGTACCTAATCTTTTTGTTTTTGATGGGAAGATTTCCAAAAGGTATGACATACTTCTCCCATCATTTAGGTTAGGCAAAATATAGGCCTTTATTTAATGATGACTCCCAATGGTCATACTAAATAATACTTATTTCCTGGGATCTAATGACATGATTCATTTAATCAAGGAAATCAGGTATGACCAATCAGGGTTTTCTGCAGTCAGGACTTCTCCATGCAACACAACCACATCCTTGACTAGATGTGTATGACACTCTCCTGAGTTGCACTGTATCAATGCTGGACGTCTCTACCCGGAAAACCCTTTCCTGAAGATGCTAAAAGATTTTAGGACTATCATACCAAATGTGCCATTTTATATTCTTTACGGGTTATTCCATCTACTTTTTATAGCATTGCTCTCCTTTCTCACAACCAGTCTACTGACTGACCCTTCTTGCTTCTTTCAATAAATATGTTTAAGCTACCATATCAATTTTAATTTTATTCATAAGTTTAACTTTTGAGTCTTCCTTATATAAATGCTAAGAATAGAAAAAAATGAACAAGAAAAAAATCCTCTCTGCATGTAGTTTATGGCTTAATGCAATAGACAGAGATTTAAATAGCTAATTTAAAAACTGGAAGTAAAAAATATTCTATGGTAGAAAGTGAAGAAGTGAATAACACCATAAGGACTGATCAGGCAAGGAAAGTGATATTTGAACTGTATCTCTCAGGATATGTAGGAAATTGTCATGTGGGTAAACAACAGGAGAGGACATTCCAGGTGAGAAGATAAGTAGGTAGAAAGGTGAGGAGGAGACAGGGAGGACGGAGTGTTCAGTGAAGTGTAAGTTATAATAGTATAACTAGTGTACAAAAGGTGCATGAGAGTTTGGGAGGAAATAAAAATGAAAAAAAAAAAAGCAGAGATTGTTAAGGATCCTTGAATGTCATGTTATAGAGTTTGAATTTTATCCTGTTGGTATTTAAGGCCTTTAAAAAGTTTTAAATGAAAGCTTTATATGATTAAACCAATCTTTTAGAAAGAATAGTGTGGCAGATAGGAGGAGCGTGAACCTCCAAGAGAAGAAACTTAAAGAGAAGACTTGAACTACAACAGTGTCATGGGACCATAAATGATGCCTTAGACAATTATGGGGATGAGA
The DNA here is from genome assembly GCF_023699985.2 of Odocoileus virginianus. Classification (NCBI taxonomy): domain Eukaryota; kingdom Metazoa; phylum Chordata; class Mammalia; order Artiodactyla; family Cervidae; genus Odocoileus; species Odocoileus virginianus. The sequence continues at coordinate 29,522,388 of NC_069679.1, forward strand.
TGAACATGGGGAAGAAATGAAAGGTAGTTTGGAACTTGATAGACATGTCAGATTTGTGCACATATTAGTCACACAGTAGGGATACCTAATAGGCAAGTGCTTCTTTATTTTCAAACATATGTGTGCTCAGTTGCTCAGTTATGTCTGACTTTTTGTGACCCCATGGACTCTAGCCAGCCAGGTTCCTCTGTCCATGGGATTCTTCAGGCAAGAATACTGGAGTGGGTTGCCATTTTCTCCTCCAGGGAGTCTTCCAAACCCAGGGATTGAACCTGTGTCGCTTATGTCTCCTGCATTGGCAGGTGGGTTCTTTACCACTAGCACCACCGTGGAAGCCCCCCTTTATAAGCATATGGTTTATTTCCTCCCTGATTTTGTGCTTAAATGAATCATATTCAGAGGAAAAAATTGGTATGTTTTCAATTTTCTGAAATTTGCTAGAACTTGTTTTATTGCCAAGAATATGATTGATTATTGTTCTGCATGTGCTTGCAAAGGAGGAGTAGTCTGTTGTTTGGGATGTGATGAGAATCTATTGGGTTAAGTCTGATAACAATTCTATCCATATCACTTATAAAGTTGTTACATTTTTTGTGGTTTTTTTTTGCCACCCATTTATTCTGCTTGGATTAACTTAGAAGACAGTGTCAAACTCTTCTAAATGGGTGTAGCATTTAAAAGTTTTCTTCTTCCTAGTGCACCAGCCCTGAGCACTTGTCTCACGCATCCAACCTGGACTGGCGATCTGTTTCACACTTGATAATATACATGTTTCAATGCCATTCTCTCAGATCATCCCACCCTCACCTTGTATGGCAAAAACCACTATAATATTGTAAAGTAATTAGCCTCCAACTAATAAAAATAAATGAAAAAAATTAAAAAATTTTTAAAAAGATAAAAAAATTACAACAATTCAATAAAAATAAATAAATAAAAGTTTTCTTCTTGTACCTCTGTTTCCTTTTTGCTTTACATATTTGATGCTATTTACAAATGATGCTACATACAAGTTTACAAATATGCTACATACAAATTTAAAACTGCCTTTTATTATTGATGATTTGAAGCTTTTAGCATTGTGAAATATAATTTTTTATCTCTATTAATATCTTACATTAAAAACTCTGTCTCCTATTTATATAGTTACTTTGGTATTCATTTAGTTAAAATTTACCTATTATGTTTTTCCAATCCATTTATACTTTTGGTTCAGTTCAGTTCAGTTCAGTAACTCAGTCTGACTCTTTGCAACCCCATGGACTGCAGCATGCCAGGCCTCCCTATCCATCATCAACTCCCGGAGTTTACCCAAATTCATGTCCGTTGAGTTGGTGATGCCATCCAACCATCTCATCCTCTGTTGTCCCTTTCCTCTCCTGCCTTCAAACTTTCTCACCATTAGGGTCTTTTCAAATGAATCAGCTCTTCGCAACAGGTGGCCAAAGTATTGAAGTTTCAGCTTCAACATCAGTCCTTCCAATGAACACTCAGAACTGATCACCTTCAGGATGGACTGGTTGAATCTCCTTGCAGTCCAAGGGAATCTCGAGTCTTCTCCAACATCACAATTCAAAAGCATCAATTCTTCCGTGCTCAGCTTTCTTTATAGTCCAACTCTCACAACCATACACGACTACTGGAAAAACCATAGCTTTGACTAGATGAAACTTTGTTGACAAAGTAATGTCTCTGCTTTTTAATATGCTGTCTACGTTAGTCATAACTTTTCTTCTAAGGAATAAGCGTCTTTTAATTTCATGGCTGCAATCACAATCTGCAGTGATTTTGGAGCCCCCCAAAAATAAAATCTCTCACTTTTTCCACTGTTTCCCCATCTATTTGCAATGAAGTGATGGGACCAGATGCCATGATCTTAGTTTTCTGAATGGTGAGCTTTAAGCTAGCTTTTTCACTCTCCTCTTTCACTTTCATCAAGAGCCTCTTTAGTTCTTCTTCACTTTCTGCCATAAGGGTGGTGTCATCTCCATATCTGAGGTTATTGATATTTCTCCCAGCAATCTTGATTCCTGCTTGTGCTTCATCCAGACTAGTGTTTCTCATGATGTACTCTGCATATAAGTTAAATAAGCAGGGTGACAATATACAGCCTTGACATACTCCTTTCCTGTTTGGAACCAGTCTGTTTTTCCATGTCCAGTTCTAACTCTTACTTCCTGACTTGTATACACATTTCTCAAGAGGCAGGTCAGGTGGTCTTGTATTCCCATCTCTTTCAGAATTTTCCACAGTTTATTGTGATCCACACAGTCAAAGGCTTTGGAATAGTCAATAAAGCAGAAATAGATGTTTTTCTGGAACTCTCTTGCCTTTTCGATGATCCAACAGATGTTGGCCATTTGATCTCTGCTTCCTCTGCCTTTTCTAAAACCAGCCTTAACATCTGGCAGTTCACAGTTCACATATTGCTGAAGCCTGGCTTGGAGATTTTTGAGCATTACTTTACTAGCATGTGAGATGAGTGCAATTATGAAGTAGTTTGGGCATTCTTTGGCATTGCCTTTGTTTGGGATTGGAATGAAAACTGACCTTTTCCAGTCCTGTGGCCACTGCTGAGTTTTCCAAATTTGCTGGCATATTGAGTGCAGTACTTTCACAGTACCATCTTTCAGGATTTGAAATAGCTCAACCGGAATTCCATCACCTCCACTAGCTTTGTTCGTAATGATGCTTCCTAGGGCCCACTTGACTTCACGTTCCTGGATGTCTGGCTCTAGGTGAGTGATTACACCATCGTGATTATCTGGGTGGTAAAGATCTTTTTTGTAGAGTTCCCCTGTGTATTCTTGCCACCTCTTCTTAATATCTTCTGCTTCTGTTAGGTCCATACCATTTCTGTCCTTCATCGAGCCCATCTTTGCATGAAATATTCCCTTTGTATCTCTAATTTTCTTAATGAGATCTCTAGTCTTTCCCATTCTGTTGTTTTCCTCTATTTCTTTGCACTGATCACTGAGGAAGGCTTTCTTATGTCTCCTTGCTATTCTTTGGAACTCTCTATTCAAATGGGTATGTCTTTCCTTTTCTCCATTGCTTTTGGCTTCTCTTCTTTTCACAGCTGTTTGTAAGACCTCCTCAGACAGCCATTTTATATTTTTGCATTTCTTTTTCTTGGGAATGGTCTTGATCTCCGTCTCCTGTACAAGGTCATGAACTTCCATCCATAGTTCATCAGGCACTCTGTCTATTAGATCTGGTCCCTTAAATCTATTTCGCACTTCAGCAACCTTGTATTTTATAAGCACCTCTTATGTTTTTATTTTTTATTTATTGTATGTTTAGAGTAGAGGTTTTATCTTTGAAGGATAAAGGATGGAGGTGCAATATAATGTTTGGCATTTAAATTCAGGTTTAGGTTTAATGTTAACCCATGCCATGTATCAGTAAGAACAACAGAAATTTTGTATTTGTGGCTCCAGTCAGATATATATCTAGTAGTACAAATTAGATACAAGTTACACATATTGAACAAGAGGTTGAGTTAGCAAAGGAGGGGGAGTGAGGTACAGGGGAAGAGGGTAGGAGAAGAAAGAATTGAACATGAATGCAGGCTTTCCCATACTACCTTTAATGATAACTTGCTTCAGAGGGAGAGTAAAAATAGGCAAGAATGAGCAGCCACGGATTGTTGACCTGTTACTAGAACCATGCTTTTTAGCAATATTTCAGCAGAGTTTGAAACCCTTGTTTATAGCAAACCATTACAACAATCCCCCCCACCCAACAAACAACCTTTAATCACCTCCAGCTAACATCCAACTAATTGTAAACACTGGCATAAAGTTCAACTTGAATGATCAGAAAAAGGGAAAATGATACCACACACATCTCTACAGTGTGATTCACCTGTCTCTTACATGCTTGTCACCTGAAAGTCTAATGGTTTTCAAATGTAACTTTCGTTTCTAAAGGCACATATCTGGCAGGGGACAATACAGTAATACAATACAGTAATGCTGAAAAGGCCCCTATGCAGTCTTGTTAGTGTTTTATAGAACCCAGTGCTTGGGACTAGTGAAATCCACAGAAATTCACTCTTGCCTGTAAGAACATTCGAAAATCATTTAAAAACAACAACAAACCAAACAGGGCAGGAACCTAAATTCTGAGCCTGAAGGTAAAAACTCAGATTTGGTGGTTCTCAGTACCCTTGGTGGGTTTCCAAGAGGGGTGGGATGGGGAGTGTGGAGTGTTTAGAGGTGGTTTCTCTTGTTGCCTTTTATGTCTCACTGATTTCCATCTTACATATCCTGCAGCACTTTTTTATTCTGCTCTTCACCATTATCCTGATGTCTGAAGTCTACAGTGCCAGATTATCACATAATAATTGCATAGTAAATGTAGTTTTTATAGTTTTATTCACTCAGCATATCCAGTTCTGCAACTGCATCATCAAAAGCTGCTTTTGCCAAACTGCAGGCATGGTTTGAGGGAATTAAGAATTTCATAGTAGAATACAGAGAAATTGAGAGCAAGACCTAAGCAAATGGGATGTGTCGGTGAAGTTCTGTTACTGCAATATCACTAGCAGCTTTAAAGCTACTAGGTTGTTCTCCATAGCCTCCTTCTTCCCATTTCCAGTGGTAAATTCAGCCAGACACCGGTGGTAGTCCTCTTTCATTTTATAATAGGAAATCTTGGACTTGCCAGTTTTAGTTGCTAGAATGAGGGTTTTGCCCAGTACATCCAGAATGTCACAACAGACTAGTTTAGCCCCAACCATTTGCTGATATTCCCTAATCATTTTTAGTTTGCCTTCACCTCCCTTGCTTTCTTCTTTCTGTTTAGTGCTGCTGATTATTCTCCAGGAAGCTCTCTTAGCTCCAGTAGCATTTTCACATGCAACAGATGGAGACTTCTTTATTCAATTGTCATCTCCACATCCAACCCTGCTTCTTTCTTCCTGGATTCCACCGTTTCGTCCTATCGCTCAGCGGGCTGGGCCAGCCTCACCTGGTACATCAGATCCTCCCATCACCCATGGCAACAGTGGGTCAGGCAGGCTTCGGGTGATAGCCGGAAGTGTAGGGCAATAGCGTCTGGGACTTTCAGTCTCTCACTTGACATCCAGGCAGCAAAAATCAAGCACTTCTTTTAAACAGCACATGGTTATATTCTTTTTTTTTCCCAAAAAAGTCTGACAATATTTTTATTTTACCCAGAACACTTCGCTTTATTCATTTAATATATTGATATATTTGGGTATGAGTGTTCCTTTTCATTTCATACTTTCTCTTTTTTGTGTCCTTTGTCTTTTTTATATTAATGGATTATATCATTATTGTAACCCTTTTCCTGATATTCATTGGGACTTTAACAGTTTCTATTATTTTGTTGATTGTCTTAAAGCACGCAACATACATACTTAAATTATCTAAAAATATCAATTAATATCTTTACCATCCTCTTAAAATAAGAATCTTAGAACACGTTGGTCCTTTAAATCTGAATCTGACATATGTTACTGGGTCTTTATTTTACATCTATTGAATATTATCATAACCTTAAACCTGTACTATTTTTAAAATCACCCACAAATACACTAGCTTATGGTAAGATAAGATAAGTGAAAGTCACTCAATCTGTCTGACTCTTTGTGAACCCATGGACAATACAGTCCATAGCATTCTCCAGGCCAGAATATTGCAGTGGATAGCCTTTCCCTTCTCCAGGGGATCTTCCCAACCCAAGGATCAAACCCAGGTCTCCTAAAGGCAGGTGGATTTTTTACCAGCTGAGCCACAAGGGAAGCCCAGGAATACTTGAGTGGGTAGCCCATCCCTTCTCCAGGGGATCTCCCCAGCCCAGGAGTTGAACCGGGGTCTCTTGCACGGTAGGTGGGTTCTTTACCAACTGATCTATCAAGGAAGCCTTATTTTCCCTTAATTCCTTCTTTCATTATAGACCTTCCAAATCTATGATCACTTTCCTTTCGCCTATATTATATAGAATTATCTTCAGTGAGCTTTCTGATCTTTATTTTTCTAAAAAATATATTTTTAATTTCATTCTTAAAAGACATTTTCCTTGTATATAGGATTACATGTTGGCAGTTATTTTCTTTCAGCACATCAGGATATAATTCCACTGTCTTCAGAAGGCCATTATTGCTGTAGAGAAGTCAGCTCAAAGTCTCACACTTTGAAATGAAAGAAATGAAGTGAAATGAATGCCTTTTTTTTTTTTCCTCCAGCTACTTTCAAAATCTTTTTTGTTTTTGATGTTGTACAGCTTCAGTAAAATGTTTCTAGGTATAGGCTCCTTTCTATAGTTTGGATATCTTGGGCTTCTTAAATCTCTTGATTTATGTTTGATGTCTTTCATTTAGGAAAGTTTTGGAAAATTCTCATCATAAGCTCTTCAAATAACCCCTGTAGCCTTCTCTTTTTACTGTCACTTGAAGATCATTTTTATCCTGTCTTCCATGTCTCTCAATCTCTATTCCAAATACTCCATTTGAGGTTTCTGCATTGCATTAGGAATAAATATCTGAGCTAATTCAGTCACTGATTTTTTCTTCAGTTCTGCTTAATTGGCTAAACTCATCCATCATGTTATTACATTAGTTATTAGTTAATAATAACTAATTAATTATCAATTTTCATTTATAAATGTTATGTGTAGTTCTTTGGTATACTTTTATACCAATGTTCTAGTACATTTTCACTACCTGCAAAGGTAGTAAGACTCGCCTTTTATTTCTTTAAACAAAGTAATTATTTTAAACCATCTGATATTTCTAATTACAGTGTTGAGAGAGATTTTCTCTTAACTTTCTCTCAGGGTACCTTGTTTCTGTGTATTTGTTAATTTTAACTCTGTGCTACTCATTGTCCTTTAAAAATATTTATGAGAATATTTCATGCCAAAGATGATGGCTTCCTCTTCTAGATCCATGTCCACAGGCAGCTCTTAGCATCAATGTCTCATTATTGTTTAGTGACTAAATCATGTGACACTCTTTGTGACCCCATGGGCTGCAACATGTCAGGCTCCTCTGTCTTCCATTATCCCCCAGAGTTTGCTCAAATTCATATCCATTGATTCAGAGTTGCTATCTGACCATCTCATCCTCTGCCACCCCCTTCTCCTTTTGCCTTCAATCTTTCCCAGCATCAGGGTCTTTTCCAATGAGTCAGCTTTTCCCATTAAGTGGCCAAAGTATTGGAGTGTCAGCTTCAGTGTCAGTCCTTCCAATGAATATTTAGGGTTGATTTCCTTTGGGTTGACTGATTTGACCTCCTTACTATACAGGGAATTCTCAGAAGTCTTCTCCAGCACCACAGTTTCAAAGCATCAATTTTTTGGCCCTCGTCCTTATTGGTCCAACTCTCACATCCATACACGCCTACTGGAAAAACCATAGTTTTGACAGTGTGAACCTTTGTCAGCAAAGTGATGTCTCAGCTTCTTAATACACCATCTATGTTTGTCATAGCTTTCCTTTCAAGACTCAAGTGTCTTAATAGCAATTTCATGGCTACTGGCATCATCTGCAGTGATTTTGGAGCCCAAGAAAATAAAATCTGTCACTGCTTCCACTTTTTTCCTCGTTTATTTCCCATGTAGTGATGGGACCAGATGCCATAATCTTACTTTTTAAATGTTGAATTTGAAGGCAGCTTTTTCATTCTCCTCTTTCATCCTCAACAAGAAGCTCTTTAGTTTCTCTTCATTTTCTGCATTAGAGTGGTAGCTTCTGCATATCTGAGGTTGTTGATATTTCTCCCAGTAATCTTGATTCTAGTTTGTGATTCATCCAGCCTGGTACTTCACAGGGTGTACTCTGCATGTAAGTTAAATAAGCAGGGTGACAATATACAGCCTTGACATACTCCTTTCTCAATTTTGAACCAGTCTGTTGTTTCATGTTAAGTTCTAACTGTGCTTCTTGACCTGCATACACATTTCTCAGGAGCCAGGTAAAGTGGTCTGGTATTCCCATCTCTTTAAGAATTTTCCACAGTTGGTTGTGATCCACACAATGGTTTTACTTCAGTCAATGAAGCTGATGTTTTTCTGGAACTCCCTTGCTTTCTTATGATCCAGCACATATTTGCAGTTTGATCTCTGGTTCTTCTTTTTAATATCCAGTTTGTACCTCTGGAAATTCTCAGTTCATGTAGTGCTGAAATCTAGATTGAAGGATTTTGAGCATCTGCTACATGTGAAATGAGTGCAACTGTAGGGTAGTTTGAGTAATTTTTGGTGTATCCCTTCTCTGGGACTAGAATGAAAATTGACCTTTTCCAGTCCTGTGGCCACTGTTGAGTTTTCCAAATTTGCTGGCACACTGAGTGCAGCACTTTAACAGCATCATCTTTTAGGATTTGAAACAGCTCAGCTGCAATTACATCACCTCCACTAGCTTTGTTCACAGTAATGCTTCCTAAGGCCCACTTAATTTCACATTCCAGGATGTCTGACTCTAGGTGAGTGACCACACCATGGTGGTTATCCTGGTCATTAAGGCTTTTTTGTATAGTTCTTCTGTGTATTCTTGCCACCTCTTCTTAATAGCTTTTGCTTCTGTTAGGGCCTCACTGTTTCTGTCCTTTATTGTGCCCATCCTTGCATTCAATATTCCCTTGATACCTCCAGTTTTCTTGCAGAGATCTCTTAGTCTTTCCTATTCTAATGTTTTCCTCAGTATCGTTGCATTGTTAATGTAAGAAGGCTTTCTTATCTCTCTTTGCTATTCTCTGGAACAGTCCTTTGAGTTCCAACTTCTATTGGTAGACACTTTCCCAGGAAACACCCTGGGTTTGGAGTTCTACTCCTCTTGCCCCAAGATGCCATCGAAACTTAAGTTCAAATTTGTCCATATCAGCAAATGCCCCCAGGACAAAAGTAGCCCCACTGTACTATATTCACATAAATTTGGCATGGCATTTTTAACAAACACTTTAATGCTTTCATAATATTTTAAGAATATTTTCTAGCATTTTCAGTTGTTAGCATTGAAATGGTTTGTGGAGTATTTTGGCTATTTTATGCTCACAAATACATGCCTCATGTTGCCAAGAGGAATGTGTGTGTATACTCAGTCATGCAGTCGTGTGCAACCCACCGGGCTGGTGCGTCCATGGGGTATTTGAGTCAAGAATACTGGAGTGGGCAGTTATTTCCTCCTCCAGGGGGTCTTCCTGACTCAGGGATCAAACCCACGTCTCTTGCATCTCGTGCATGGGTAGGCAGATCTTTATCCACTGATCCAACTGGGAAGCCCATGGATCTAAACCTCAGAATTGAGTAGTGACTGCAGGATACAGTGTTGTTAAGATATCTCAAGGTAAGTATAAACAAAGGCATTGTGTGTCTGTGTGTGTTCAGTTGCTTAGTCGTGTCCAACTCTGCATCCCCATGGACTGTATGTAGCCTGCCAAACTCCTCTGTACATTGGACTTTGAATACTCCAGTAAGTATTATATATAACCCAAGAATACTGCAGTGGGTTGCATTTCTTACTCCAGAGGATCTTCCTGACCTAGGGACTGAATCCACGTGTCTTGTGTCTCCTGTATTGACAGGTGGATTCTTTACCACTGTACCACCTGGGAATCCCATAGTAAAGGCATACAGAATGTCAAATTTTAATTTACTCTTGAATATAATCACAGAGTTGGAGGAAAATAAAAGTTCCTAAAAGAAAATAAACATAAACTAGAATAGATATATGTGGATCCAGAGAGTTGTGTTACAAAAATTAACATAGTTGTATGTTTCTAAGAGCAGGAAGTAATCAAATGTGCCAAATCCTAGCAAGTTAGGAATTAATACTGAAAATATGTACTGTTTTTGACAAGTTCAATTATATAATTATTATAGTGAAAGCACTTTCTGTGAAGTATTTATAGTCTGGTTTACAGGTTTTTGGCATGTGTGAGGATGGTTAAATAGTAGAGGTCATTAATGACAGCTATTTGTTCAAGAATGTTGTCTGTAATTATACAAGATGGTTACTTATATTGATTCTACCTTCAAAATACATTAGGAGTTTGTACATGTCTCTCAGTCTTCACTACCACCACTGTTACCTTTCACGTGTGTGTTAATTGCTCAGTCATGTCGAACTATTTGTGACCCCATGAACTGTAGCCCACCAGGGTGTCTGTCCATGGCAAGAATACTGGAGTGGGTAGCCATTCCTTTCTCCAGTGGATCTGCCAACCCAGGGATCGAATCTGGGTGTCCTGCACTGGCAGGTGGGCGCTTCAGCATCTGAGCCACCACAAATGTCCTGCAACAGTCTTCAACCAGGCCAACACACTTCTTTTGACCTTCTCTCTGCCTTCTGAGATTGGCCAGGTATCCTTTTAAAAGAGAAATCAGCTCCTTTATTCGTCTGCTTAGAACATTTTATTGACTCACCCCTGCTTGTTAACCAGGCCTACAAGGTCCTACAATTTCTGGGTCTGGTCATATACCCAACTACTCTCATCTTGAACATTATGTTTCAGAAATTCAGGTTTTCTTCCTGCTTCTGTATGAGAAACCCTTCTGGACAACAAACATCTGATGTTCTTTCTTCCTAATTTGTTCTTTTCTTTATTCTTTCCTTTTACGCTTTCTTTTACTATTTCTAATCTCATGTTTTAGATTTTTTACCTTCAGAAAGTCTACCCCTGGTCAACAGTAAGTGAAGCATCTCTCCTCCTGTGAATAATACAATGCTATCATCCATTGTATTTGCCTCCTGTGTTAGCTTTATTATAAAGAAACTTACAAATTCCCAGTCATTGCATCACCCCCCTGAATCCATCGAGTACCTAGTATTATATTTTCATGCTGTCACTTTAGTCATGCCCAACTCTTTTCTGACCTGTGGATTGTAGCCTGCTAGGCTCCTCTGTCCTTAAATTTCCTAGGCAAGAGTACTGGAGTGGGTTACCCATGACCTCCTCCAGGGGATCTTCCTGACTCAGGGATCAAACCCATATCTCTTATACCTCCTGCATTGGCAGGCAGGTTCTTTACCATTAGGGCCACCTGGGAAACCCCACCTAGTTTTATATCTAGTGACAAAAATTATTGATTAGTAACTAAAAAAATGATTAAATTAATTGCATTGGTGTTTGAACACTGTTTTGGATCTCTTATCTGTCTTTTCTCCCTGAAAGTCAAGGAGTGGGACTAAAAGTTCCAATCTTCCAACAATGGCATGGTCTTTCTGGAGATCAGCTCACATCCTGAAGACATCTAGGGATCAGCCAAGATTCACCTTACTGGCATGAATTCAGGATGGTTGGAAAGAACTTGTTATAAGTAATTAACGGTGATCCTTTCACTCAGAAAATTCTAAAACTTTTAGGAGGTTGGTTCCAGGAATGAAGAACAAAGATTTTATATAGATATATATCCTCAATTTACAGCAATTAGTTATTGCCTTCTAAGAATTTGCACATTGATTATATTACATAATGCATACTTACCTATATTACAATATTATCTTTACACTGATACTATAAATTTCATGTTAATAGGAGTCATTTTTATTCATTTTAAAAATATCTTATTACATCATCTCTAGCCCAACATTATCTAAGAATCTTATAAGTTTGGGCATGGTTGATAAAAATAAAATATGGGTATTTTGAACATATATCTGTTTAGTAACATAATGCTTCAGTGTCTCACAAGGTCAGATCTAAATGACTGTTTTAAAGGTGAATTAGCCTAGGTTCAAATATGTTTAGTGTCTCTCAATGGCCATAAACAGGTTACTTTCATTCATCTTTTTGAAGTTCAGTTTCCTTAATATCGTTGTTGCTGTTCAGTCACTGTTTTGTCTGACTCTTTGCAACCACATGGACTGCAGCGCGCCAAGCTTCCCTGTCCATCACCAACTCCCGGAGCTTACTCAGACTTATGGTCATTGCATCAGTGATGCCATCCAACCATCTCATCCTCTGTCATCCCCTCTCCTCCAACCTTCAATCTTTCCAAACATCAGGTTCTTTTCCAATGAGTCAGTTCTTCCCATAGGTGGTCAAAGTATTGGAGTTTCAGCTTCAGCATCAGTCCTTCCAATGAATATTCAGGCATGATTTCATTTAGGATTCACTGGTTTGATCTCCTTGCATTCCAAGGGACTCTCAAGAGTCTTCTCCAACACCACGGTTCAAAAGCATCTATTCTTCAGTGCTCAGCTTTCTTTATAGTCCAACTCTTACATCCGTACATGACTACTGGAAAAACCATAACCTTGACTAGATGGACCTTTGTGGGCAAAATAATGTCTGTGCTTTTTAATATGCTGTCTAGGTTGGTCATAGCTTTTCTTCCATAGCTTTTCTTAGCTGTATCCTTTATAATAAACTGGGAAGCTTAAGACAAAGTGTTTTCTCAAGTTCAGTGAGTCATTTTAGCAAATTATCAAATGGGAGGAACTCCCAAATTTATAGTCAGTTTGTTAGGATGACAACTGGGAATTGTGACTGGTGCCTAAAGTGGAAGCAGCTTTGCGGCACTGACCCCTTTAGCTTCTAGGCTCTACAGTAATGCCAGGCAGTTAGAGTCAGAAGTGAACTGATTTTTAGATACCTAGATGATGTCAGAGAATCAGAGAACTGATGTTAGAAAACACACCTCTTCCTTGGTGTCAGAAAGAATAGCATTGCTAGTAAATTATTAAATAAGCCTAATTATTCAATAGGGAAAGATATAAAGGAAGAATTTGGAAAAAAGATGACTTAGAAGTTTGTAGGATCTGGCTAGTGTATCTAGAAAAGATAGAGATTGAAGCGGCTAACACTTATCCATTAATCTACTCTATATGACTGTGCTAGCACTTTTCACATACTTATTACCTCATTCAATCCTTATAGGAACCTTGTAAAATGTGTATTATTATCTCCATTTTACACATAAAGAAACTAAATCTGAGATGCTATATTCTCAGGCATCCCACACAGCCCAGGTGACAGACTTCAGACCCAAAACAACATGACTTCAAAGTCCATGTTCTTTCCAACACAGCAGACTGAAGAAATAGTGCCAAAAGCAAACTGTAAATTAGTCTCTAACATAATGTTAGTCTAACATAGAAGCTGGCAATATTGGAAAATGTATTTTAAAAATAAAATAGTCTATAGCATTTGTAAATAGTTAGCAGGAAAGCAACCCCAAAGATCTGGTGATACACTTTACAAAATTAGTATTTGCCTCTTTTTATAAACACTTTGAGAGTGCTAATAATCATTACTTCATATTTTAAATAGTTTTCTCAGCAGGATAAAATTTTGGTGTTACAGTGTAGAATTATTGTTATGTGACTGAAAATATTGGTACATTTGTATTGTTCACATGAGGCACATGATGCATAATGTGTAGAACCACTGCAATTTCTTTCTTATAACAAAAATGATAGTATACTCAGTACTCAAGCCTTTTATGGAAGCTTCGCTTTGTATGATTATAGATACTATTTATTATTTAGCTATAATGTTCCTAAGTGTAAAAGAAAGTGACAAATAAAACATCTCTAAATAATTTACAGATGTTTGTCATAAAACAATTGATTTAATTATTTGGATTTTTCTAGGATATTAATTATGAATAAAATGGACTTAGCATCTGTCCATATGGCAGTATAGCGATAGAGCGAATCTAAATGAAACTCAAAATGTTTTCCTTCTAACTCACACAACTAGATTCTTGATATGTGTATAAATAGATCTAGAAACATCATTATTCATGATGATATTAAAGGTCTTCTAAACCAGGAGAGAAATACATTTCTATTTTTATTTTTGTGTATGTTATAAGATGGTCGAATGGCATCACTGACTTGGTAGACATGAGTCTGAGCAAGTTCTAGGAGCTGGTGATGGACAAGGAAGCCTGGTGTGCTGCAGTCCACGGGGTCACTAAGAGTCAGACATGACTGAGCGACTGAACTGAACTGAACTGATAAGGGTCCAGCTTCACTGTTTTGTATGTGGTTCTCTAGTTTTCCCAATACCATTACTGAAAAGACTATCCTTTCTCCACTGTATATCCTTGGTGCCCTTATCAAAGATTAACTGACCATATTACCCTGGGTTTATTTCTGGGCTCTCTATTCTGCTCCATCCTCCAAATGGTGCTGGAGAAGACTCTTGAAAGTATCCCTTGGATAACATGGAGATCAAACCAGTCAATCCTAAAGGGAATCATGCCTGAATATTCATTGGAAGGACTGATGCTGAAGCTGAAACTCCAATACTTTGGCCACCTGATGCAAAGAAGTGACTCATTGGAAAAGGCCTTGATGCTGAGAATGATTGAAACCAAGAAGAAGGTGACGACAGAAGATGAGATGGCTGGATGGCATCACTGAGTCAGTGGACACGAGTTTGAGCAAGCTCTGGGAGATGGTAAAGGACAGGAAAGCCTGGTGTGCTGCAGTTCATGGGGTGGCAAAGAGTCAGACATGACTGAGCGACTGAACAACAACAAAATTCTGTTCCATTGGACCTACTAAAACAGAGTCCCTTGCCTCTTGTTTGTAAAAAAAATAAAAAAAGCTTTAGCCTCCTAGGCCTTCCCAAGTTCCAAAGATCAAATTTAACCAAATAAGTCATATTTTAAATCAGAAAAATCAGTTTTTAAAAGAAAATTCAGAAACAAAGAAAGTAGTCAAGCAAGATCAAATAATAACAGTTTAACCACAAAACAAAATCAAAGACCTTTAGTTCCTCCTCAAGGGCTATAGATAATATTCTGAGCTATATCTTTAACCTGTTTCTCACATACTAAACACTCCACCAGGTAAAAGAAGTTAACTGCATGATGACAACCAGTAAGTAGACTCCAAACTGGTTGGAGCCAGATAACTGATAATTGAGATTCCTGAAATACCTCCCTGTTATCTCTCCATCAAACAATCAGAGAAATGTGCATGCGCTTATCATGCACCCAGCAACCTTCTCCCTTACACTGTCTTTAAAAATCCTTTTCTAAAAGATACTTGGGATTTCAGGTCTCTTGAGCCCTGGCTACCCATTCTCCTTGCTTGGTACGCTGCAATAAACATTGTACTTTCCTTTACCACAATCCAGCATCCATAGGATGGCTCTGCCACATGTCCAGCAAGTAGACATGCTTGATGCTTGGTTTGGTAACACTATGTGTCTGCTTTTATGCCAATATTGTACTGTTTTGATTAATACAGCTTTGCAATATAGTCTAAAAATAGGAAGTGTAATGACACCAGCTTTGTTTTTCTTTCTCAAGATTGCTTTGGCTATTCTGAGTCTTTTTGGTTCCATAAAGTTTTAGGATTATTGTTCCTATTTCTGTAAAAAATGGCACTGAAATTTCAATCATGATTTCATTAAACCTATAGATTGTTTTGTGCAATACAGATATTTTAACAACATTTATTATTCAAATAATATTTATTATTCAAATGCATGTGTAATTAATATCTTCTCATTTATTTGTATCTTTGATTTATTTCATCAGTGTCTCATAGTTTTCAGTGTATAGATCTTTCAACTCCTTGGATAAACTTATACCCAAGTATTTTATTCTTTTTAATGCTGTAAACTGGATTATTTTCTTAATTTCTTTTCTTGATAGTTCATTGTTAGTGTATAGAAACTCAACTTTTTTTATATACTGATTTTGTGTCCTGAAAATTTACTTGATAGTAAAAAAATCTACTCAAAATGGATTAAAGATTTAAGCATAAGTCCTGAAACCATAAAATTCCTAGAAGAAAACTTGGTGGGTAAACTCCTTGACATTGGTCTTGGCAATGTGCTTTTAGATTTTAATCCAAAAGCAAAGACACCAAAATCAAAAACAAATGAGTGGAACTACATCAAACTAAAAAGCTTCTGCACAGCAGAAAACAAACAACTTTTAAAAAGCCAAACAAATAAACAGAAAAATACCACCAACAAACTGAACAGGCAATCCATGGAATGGGAGAAAGTATTTGCAAACCACGTATCTGACAAGAAGTTAATATTCAAAATATATGAAATATTTTATTCAGTCATGAGAAAAGAAGGAAATATTGCCACTTGCAACAACACAAGGACCTTGAAGTCTAAGGGAAATAAGTCAGACAGAGAAAGACAAATATTGCATGATATCACTTATAAATGGAATATATCTATAACTATGTTTATATCTATAAGTTCAAGAGTCAAACTTACAAAAATAGAGCAAAAAAGTGGTTGCCAGGGCCTGGGGATGGAAGAAATAAGTTGGTAAAAGGGTACAAATTTTCAGGTATAAGATGAATAAGATCTGAAGATCTAATACATTGTGATGATAGTAAATGACACTGTGCTGTATAATTAAAATTTCCTGAGAGAATAACTTAAATGTTTTCACACACACACCCACACAGAAGGTAAATATATGATATAATGGATTCATTAATTCTTCTTGGAAGAATCTTTTCATAATGCATACATATATCAAATCATCATTTTATACCTTAAATATTATAATTTCATTTGTAATTGATACCCAAATAAAGTAAAAAAAATCTACTTCCCATTCTTTGTTCCTGCTTCCTTCTCATTGCTTTGTTTACACTTTTCTTGTTGTTTAAATGGTTAATGGTCAACTGTGTGCAAGATATTGTAACTAAGTAGTTACACATAATATGCTTGGGGAAAATTTTGTGAACAGCTGTACAATTTTTTTAAATGTATGAGCAGTGTCTTACTAACATAAAAGTGAGACATTCCAAAAAAAAAGAATCCTTGTAGTTATTAACTATTTTAGTTAAATAATTTAGTTAACATACATGCATGTGGATAAGTTTAAGAGATATTTTAGTGAAGTAGTATGGTAAAATTGCAAAGGACATAAAACTTGTTACACTAGTGTTCAAGATTCATGATTATAATCACTGATTTCACTAGAACATCCTTTGTCTTCAGCATTTATCACAACAAAGCTGAAGCTTTCTCCAGTGTGCTCACTGTTGGTCCCACTCTCTCTGACCCCATGAACTGTAGCCCGCCCAGGCTCCTCTGTCCATGGGATTCTCTAGGCAAGAAAACTGGAGTGGGTGCCACTCCAGGGTATCTTCCCAACCTAGGAATTGAACTTGCATCTCCTACATTTGCAGGCAGATTCTTTACCACTGTGCTGCCACGGAAGCCCTCCTTTAGGTTACTAGCTTTTAAAGCTGCTACCAGAAAAGCTGCATTCCCTTTCCCATCTCCTTGCTTCTGTTGTTGTTCCCTATAGTTGAATACTATAAAAAAAAAAAAAAAAATCTACTAATTGAGAAGGATTTCTCTGAAAGATTTATAAATGACAAAAAGTTATATCTATTCACAGTTTTGCAGTTTCTGACTTGATCTTTTGTATAAAAATATAATGAGGGTGAAACAATATAAATGAATACAATTCATACATAATTAAATCACACATAGGGTCAGAAAGAATCATGGTTTCAAATTCAGTCATCTGTTTAAAGACTTCATTAAATCTTTACTGAATATTGACTTACAGAAACAAACTAAACAACAAAAAATAAAATTGAGGTGGAGTTGCATGCTAAGCAGTTCACCTTGTCAAAACCTTATGCTTCTCATTTTTGTAAAAAGGAAAAAGCAAACAAACAAACAAAAAAACCCTGTTTCTCTTCTAAATTTCCTCTATTAAAACTTCTTATCCTCTCTCCCATCCACACTGTACTCATTAGCTTGTTTCATTTTATTCTCTACATTTTTCTTACTATGACCAAATGTCCTCAACATGTAACACTTTTCCTTACATATGGCTCCCTTGGGAAGCAGCATTCTTCACCCTTTTCCATTGCTTTGATCAGGGGAACCAGTGCAATTGTCTCACTGTGCCCAACACTATCTCAACTTTTAGTTAATAAAATTCTCTTGGTTGTTACAAACACACAAGAAAAAATGTTGAGTCAGAAGAAAACACTATTGGACTATTTCTGTAATTTTTAAATTAAACATATATCTCATTTAATCAAAAGACCAACATAAAAAAGAAAATTTGATTGCAATATCACCCTTTAAAAGTGGAGCACAAGCCCAACTAGATTACTATAGTGTATCTAAAGAGTCTTTGTGCTCTTTTTCTAATATTAGGCAATGAAACAGGATTAAGCATTTAAAATAGCTATTTCTACTTCAAAATTATGTACATATGGCTCAGCAGATAAAGAATCCACCTGCAATGCAGGAGACACAGGAAACTCGGGTTCAACCCTTGAGTCAGGAAGATCCCTTGGAGGAAGAAATGGCAACCCACTCCAGTATTCTTGACTGGGAAAATCCCACGGACAGAGGAGCCTGATGGGCTACAGTCCAAAGGGTCGCAGAGTTGAATATGACTTAGCAAGAGCACAACCTACATTTGAAATGGTAGATGATTACTCTGAAGTATTCTTACTTTTTTATTGAAAAGTTATAACTGTGTGGTGATAGATGTTGAGTAGACTTATGACAATCACTTAACAAAATTAGAAGTATTACATCATTATGCTGTACCTCTGAAATATTATATGTCATTTATATCTCAATTAAAAATATATATATATATTTAATGTTGAGGTACTCCTAGCAACATATATTTGGTAATAATATCAGTGTAAAAGGAATTTTTAATAGAAGTAATATAACACCTATTCTTTCTGGGTGACCTCTTATATTTACTTCTTTGTTAATTTGGGAGGAAAGTACATTAACACATTATGAGAAAAAAGGGCAATGTGAAAGGAAGAAAATGTATCCTCAATATCATTATTCAGAAAATATTTTAAGGTCAATTATCTAGTGTTATAGTATTTAATGTATAGTTTGAGGTTAAGGTCTGGTTTGAAAACTGTTACAGTTATGTGACAAGATAAGGAAGTTGTACCAAAATGCAAACTAATTACATTTTATGAAAATGTATTTTGGCAAAGATAAAGGAAAGAGAGGAAAAGTTAAGTTATTCAATAGAGTAGACATCCTGCATTTTTAAGGAAGGAAAGATCTGTGGCACAGTAAAGAGAGACTGATATATTCCTTGAATATGGAGGAAAGGGAATAAAACAGATCGATAATACCAGTGTACCACCCCTATAGAAACTGTCAAAGACTAATGAAGCTTTTTCACCCACTAATAGTGAACAGTCACATAATAGGTTCCTCTGGAACAAATGGTTGCATTTGGTGTGTCTCTATAATTTGAATCAAAAAGTACTAAAAGTAGCTTAACAGTTGGTTAGAGGGCCAGGCAGGAGTTTGCCTTATATATCTGCAATATATGAAAATGAATTTACAAGTAAGTCTTTGAAAACATAAAACAAGGCTGGTCCTCAAAAGTCTCTACAATGTCAGACATTAGCAATTATAATGCCACTAGTTTAGTATATTTCATTTAATATTTTGCCTTTATTGTTTTATTTAATGTGTTCCATTTGCTCACTCATTTTTTCAGTTGCCTAATACAATTTTTGTTCTTATATTTTGCTGAAAATAGTTCTCCTAAAATGGGGTTTTTTGGAAACATAACTTCACAATTAGGAAGGAAATATATTTTTCTCACTCATCTGCTCTTTAAGATTATGTGTGTCATTATCAAAGATAATCTGCAGATGGTTGGAGATTACAATTTTAATAAATTTGGTTTTAGGTGATGCAAAAACTATTGCTTTATATCTTTCAAACTTCATCATTCCCTTGGAATTTAGGAAAGAATTTGAGAGGTATTCAATCCAAATTATGTTATTAAGGATATGGGTGGCCAATTTTCAATTATGTGTTATATAAATTATATTTAATAAGGTAGGATGTTAGGATTAACACAACCACATGTATGTCTATTGTCAAGCTCAGAAAGAATAAAAGTTAACTCTAGAACTTTAACTAGGAAAAAAATGTCAGTTTTCAAATTCCATCCTCAGAAATCCTTTATATTGGTACTTCCAGTAGTCAGTCTAGAGTTCAAGATTTTCACTTTATTTTTTGAAGGATAATGTAAAATATCTTTAAAAACATTAGATAAATGTGCTTAAAATAAGAATGTTAAAATTTTTAATATTTTCTTCCTTTCACATAGACAAATATTAATAATAAAAAACAGACTGCTCATTTTCTATGTTCATAGTAAGAAATCATAATTTAAAAATCCACTTATTTTATTTCAGCCCATACTTCTACACCCAAATGTGAAATGGTTATTTGAAAATAGCCTCAATAGGTAAAACATGAAACCATGTGGATTTGCCAAAAATATATTTTAAATATTACATTTTATATATTGACTTATTATACATAGACATTTTATGTTTGCTCTAAGTCAAGGGAATATACTTAATAGATTGCTACTTTGACAAATGAAATATTAACTCATTCATCCCTTACAAATCAGATATCTAGATACTATGGATCATTGACACTGTAGTAAACTCAGTAGATACAGAAATTTTCAAAAATAAAGAGAGAGACTCAGAAAAAGTATTATCCTTAAAAACCCTGCTATGAAATTGGAAAGCCTAATCTTGGGCCAATCTTAGTGGAAGATATTTTGCTTCAGTCTTGCAGGAGATCTGGGTTTGATCCCTGGGTTGGGAAGATCCCCTGGAGAAGGCAAAGGTGACCCACTCCAGTATTCTGGCCTGGAGAATCCCATGGTGAATAGTCCATGCAGTCTGAAAGAGTCAGATATGACTGAGTAACTTTCACTTTCACTTTGGCAGCAAAGAGCTATAGAAAATGAACTCCATCACCAAAATATTAGAAAGTAGAAGTTGCATGGTTTTCTGTTTTTGCTCCTGGCTCCTTCAAAGTTTTGCTCCTTCAAAGTGCTGGGTTTTTTTGGTATATATTTAGTGGATGCTTTAGTTATCTTATTTTATTTGAAGGTTAAAGACTCTACATGTATTGTCTATTTATACAAAAATATTTCAAATAAAACAAAGCAAGAAAACCAAAATGATTATAACATCTGTGGCTACAAGACTGCATCATCAAATATAGTTAGCACATTGTTTAATTTTACTCATTTGACTTATCATAACAAAGATAAACAGTCTGATGAAAGATACTAACAGGAACTACTCATATGGAGAAAATATTTAAATTAATATGTTACTCTAATTTAGGCTTCAAAAATAACATCTCAATTTCTCTTTCTGATTTTTCATTGTTAGTATATAGAAATTAAGAGAAATTAAGGAATAAATCCCATTCACCATTGCAACAAAAAGAATTAAATATCTAGGAATAAACTTACCAAGGAGACAAAAGAACTGTATGCAGAAAATTATAAGACACTGATGAAAGAAATCAAAGACGACATAAACAGATGAGAGATATCCCATGTTCCTGAGTAGGAAGAATCAATATTATGAAAATGACTATACTACCAAATGCAATCTACAGATTCAATGCAAGCCCTATCAAATTACCAGTGGCATTTTTCAAGAACCAAAAAAAAATTTCACGATTCATATGGAAATGCAAAAGACCCCAAATAGCCAAAGCAGTCTTGAGAAATAAGAATGGAGCTGGAGGAATCAACCTTCCTGACTTCAGATTATACTACAAATCTATAATCATCAAGACATTTTGGTACTGGCACAAAAACAGAAATATAGGCCAATGGAACAAGATAGAAAGCCCAGAAATAAACTCACGCACCTATGGATACCTTATTTTTGAAAAAGGAGGCAAGAATATACAATGGGGCAAAGACAGCCTCTTCAATAAATGGTGCTGGTAAAACTGGAGAGCTACATGTAAAAGAATGAAATTAGAACACTTCCTAACACCATACACAAAGATAAACTCAAAATGGATTAAAGACCTAAATGTAAGACCAGAAACTATAAAACTCTTAGAGGAAAACATAGGCAGAACACTTGCGACATAAAGTAAAATCCTCTATGACCCACCTCTTAGGGTAAAGGAAATAAAAACAAAAGTAAACAAGTGGGATCTGATTAAATTTAAAAGCTTTTGAACAGCAAAGGAAACTATAAGCAAGGTGAAAAGACAGCCTTCAGAATGGGAGAAAAAAATAGCAAATGAAACAACTGACAAAGGATTAATTTCCAAAATATACAAACAGCTCATACAACTCAATTCCAGAAAAACAAACAACCCAGTCAAAAAAATGTGTGGAAGACCTAAATAGACATTTCTCCAAAGAAGACATACAGATGGATAACAAACACATGAAAAGATGCTCAACATAGCTCATTATGAGAGAAATGCAAATCAAAATTACAGTGAGATATCACTTCACACCAGTCAGAATGGCCATTATCAAAAAGTCTACAAAAAATAAATGCTGGAGAGCGTGTGGAGAAAAGGGAATGCTCTTGCACTGCTGGTGGGAATGTAAGATGATACAGCCACTATGGAAGACAGTATGGAGATTCCTTAAAAAACTAGGAATAAAACCACCATATTACCCAGGAATCCCACTTCTAGGCAAATACCCTGAGGAAATCAAAATTGAAAAAGACACATGTATCCCACTGTTCATTGCAGCACTAATTACAATAGCTAGAACATGGAAGCAACCTAGATGTCCATCAATAGATGAATGGATAAAGAAGTTGCAGTACTTATACACAATGGACTATTACTCAGCCATAAAAAGGAACTCATTTGAGTCAGTTCTGATGAGGTGGATGAACCTAGAACCTATTATACAGAGTGAAGTGAGTCAGAAAGAGAAAGATAAATATCGTGATCTAATGCATATATACGGAATCTAGGAAAATGGTACTGAAGAATTTGTTTACAGGACAGCAATGGAGAAACAAACATAGAGAATAGATTTATAGACATGGGGAGAGGGGAGGAAAACAGGGAGAGGGGAGCATCTCTATCATAATTTAACAAAACATTCAGCATCCATGCTAATAGTCAAGAAGTACATTAAATATGCTTGTGTAGAAGTGGGAGATATAGGTAGTGATTTAGATAGCTATGTGTTATGCTACTGACATTAACTACAGGGTCCTATAGTGGAGCTTTCAGGATATACTTCAAAAGTTATTTGGCAACCAATAACTAGCAAAAAATCCCACCTATCGTTTCACTATATTTTACTTAATGGTAATGGCAGAAGAAGCAAGGCACTTTTTAATATGCTGCAAATTTTTGTATATCAAGTAACTATAAATCTGAAGCTGCAGCTTCCGGGAGTTATTGTTGGTAACATAGGAAGAGATGTTTTCATTGCTTCTGCCAAGTCAGCGATGCTACATTTGCAAACACTGGGAAAATATTACAGAAACCCTATTAAAAAGTGCTAAATCTTTCCTGAAAAATGATTCAGATGCAAGGTAATATTTATATCTCCATTCACACATTTTGAGATTCATTTTGGAAATTGTACTTTCATATTAAATACTAAATTTGAAAAATAAGCCCTTTCCTAGACTTTCTGTATACATTAATAGATGCATTGACTGTATTATAAACAGTTAGGTTAGTATCTGACTTCATAAAAATGTCTATATTCAAAATTTTGAAAAGTTCTGACCATCCCTGATTTTAAAGTACCTATTATTTTCCCTTGGGAAAAAAGTACATATTTATGTCAATAAATAGATACACTGAGATGAGAAATCAAGTGAAACAACCATACAGGACATTTTTTCTACCTTTTAAGAAACTCTGAGCCTGAGCTAGTAGATAAGAAATAAAAATATAAGTTATACATCATAATACTACCAAATGCTAATTATTGTGTCAAGCAATGTGACAAATCAGTTACATTTCAATAAAAAAATTTAAACATAGAGAAGAAAGTTTTGACTAATTTTCTTCTTCAGCCAACAAAATGCAACCTCATAATACCTAGTGTTCAATGAAATTAGTTTGAATATTAATTTATTATTAATACAGAATTAATAGCACTGGTATTACTTTATACGAGAAAGTCTCTCAGTCGTGTCCGAAGCCTCCAGGCCAGAATACTGGAGTGGGTAGCCATTGCCTTCTCCAGGGGATCTTCCCAATCCAGGGAAGATACTTTATAAGACTATAATATATTAGTACTTTAAAGATACTTTTAAGATACTTTATAAGTATATTATTAACAATATAGATAGGGCTTCCCAGGTGGTGCAGTGGTAAAGAATCCACCTGCCAGTTCAGGAGATGCAGTTTGATCCCTGGTTTGGGAAAATCCCATGGAGTAGTAAATGGCAACCCACTCTAGTATTTCTTGCTTGGAAAATTCCACGGATGGAGAAGTCTGGCAGGTTACAGTCCATGGTTTGCAAAGAGTTGTCCATGAGTGAACAAATGAGCACGCAATAATATAAATACATAAAAATATTTGCATGGTTCCAATGAATGTCTCAGATTTCGGATTTCCACACTTCAAGACATACCTACTAGCCTTTACATCCTCAATCTTGATTCTTCACTTACTAAAATAATAGACTATACTCAGTACTCAGTTTTCCTGGTATTTCAAAATAGTATCTGACATGTATTTCTTACTTGTATCCAGTGTTCTCCATCACATCTCTCAAGAATATTTATACAATCCATCCATCCACCAGTTAAAATCTTATACAGTTGATTTACAACAGTGTGGTTTCTCCTTACCTATTGAACTGGATGTGCTCTAGCAACCATATCAAAATACTGCAATAGAAAATGCTTGCAACTGCCAACTTGCAAAAGAACTAGAAGTTATTTTCATGTTTAAATTTTCTGTTAACAAAATTACAACATTTATATACAAGTGAAGTTTATATTTTGCTCTTTCATCCCTAATATTCAAATCACCCACAAATGTCTTTTAGCTGCCCCTGTAGCATGTGGGATCTTAGTTCCTCAATTAGGGAATAAACCTGGATTGGGAGCACAGAGTCTTAACCAATGGACTACCAGTGAAATTCCACCAACAAAATTTTAGCATAAACTTAATACAGTCATTCTAAATTGCAGTTGGTACTGAAATCTCTAAGTAAGCATTTGTTGAATTTCCCTCACAAATTTTCTTTTAAATAGGAATTGTTCTTCAATATTCAGTAGTGTGTTTTTGTTTTCATTTTTTCTCATTCATTTTCTGCTTTGGGGCCTTCTGAAGACAATAACAAAGAAGTAAGAGAAGAATAAAATACAAAGAGCTATAGACAAGGAACCAGAATTCCCATCCTACTACTGAAGCTGAGCGTCTAGGTGACTTGGAGCAAGTCACATACTTTTGATCAGGTTCAATTTTCTAGTCTATTTTGTGAATTTTAGGTACAGACTCAATTCTGTCTTTGTCAATGAGTTCTCACGAAGATTGAATGATATAGATATGAAAGTGGTTAAAAAGAAGTAATAAAAAATATCCGTATATATACTGTACATACTGTACAGATTAGCACATATGAAAGATGCATACTAAGAAATTTTCTAGATAGAAACATTCAATAAATATAGAGATTACTGATTGGAAGCATTAGAGAGAATATTTAGATATTTTCTGACTTTAGATGGTGTGTCAACAAGTGATGACCACTGTTACTGTGCAAAACTAGTATTATCATATTCTCTTCCTTGTTTAATAACGAAAGTGAAACTGTTAGTTGCTCAGCTGTGTCCAACTCTTTGTGACCCCACAGACTGTAGCCCACTATGGCTTCTCTGTCCATGGAATTCTCTAGGCAAGAATACTGGAGTGGCTTGCCATTTCATTCTCCAGAGGATCTTCCTGACCCAGGGATTGAACCGGGTCTCCTGCATTGCAGGCAAATTCCTTACCATCTGAGCCACTAGGGAAGCCCTGTTTAATAACAGCTGTCATTCAATATTGGCCCCAAAAGGTTGTGTTTAGCCTATTTTTAAATTTCAGGGAATATCTAGCACAGGTCCATGCATATAGTGGTATTTTAAGAAAAGTTTAATTTTTCCTATTACATTCAGTTGTACTATTCTAATTTAGCTGTTTTAATAAGGAATACATTTTTATATGAAGATTGAATAAAGAAGTAATAACAATATAAAAATACAATGGCAGGGAATAATTTATTTGTCAACATTATTTTCTGCTAACTTATTTTGTTTGAGAAAGCCAGTATAATTTCATGAATATGGGTTTCTCCTAGAAAAAATGATGAAAAAAAGTGAACTGATCATAAAGGAATATTCATTTATAAGTGATTTACATGCAAGCACTTAGATACCATAGGATGCTAAATTGATAAGTAAATATCTTGCTTTATCTTATTAAAGTTCCTGCTAATGATTCATTTTTAAAAAATTCTAGTCTGTGTATGTTACAATGATTTATAGTGTGGTTAGGCCAGATAAGTTTTTAGAGAGAGCTCATTAATAGGTCTCTTAAAGGCATACTCATCCCCTCCCTGACATACTGCTACCCAAGATAGCCTGTGTTGGATACAAGATACTGTGCACTTAGAAAGAAAATGAGACCATATGGGAAAATCCACTCTCCATGTAAGTAGTGGAATATGGCATCTCTCCTACAGCTGAGCAAATCATTACTTGAATGGTTTACCCTGGAGCTAATAAAGAACTGGCCATCAGTGGATCTGCAGTAGAATTATGTATTGATTATGAACATATAAGGAACATCTTCACAAATTCTACATTATTTCAATAATCATATATTCAAGTGAAAAGGGAGGTATTGTTGGAAGAATCACAACTCTTATCATCTTATCCTACAGGATTAATACAGGTGTCATCAACCTTATCAAGTCACCATTAACTATCTGCAACTGGCACATTTTTCCAAGAAAATCAAGAATTACATTTTCTTGGGTTTTACATATTGCTCCATAAATGTGATTCACCACCATTCTGAGTACTATACTTGCCTACTTAAAAGCATCACTACATTTTGTTAAGCTTTGACACCCTGAGGAACCCTTCCTGGAATATCAGGTTTCAAGTGAGTATCAGAACACTGCAGTGCTCACAAACCACTGTTTTTACCCTACGGTGCCAGCATTTGGCACAAACACAAAATAACAGATGGCACAGAGATATCAATTGTTTGCCATTCACAAGCAGTGTCATATACAGAACTCAATTATGCACAAATGAATACAGAAGCCCTTTGACAATAAGTTTTATCAGCTACCTTTACATCTGTGCCTTTATTATTTGTACCAAAAAAAAGAACCCCATTTAGTGATTCTTTCTGGGTTAAGCTACCCCATTTAATTATAAAGCACTGGGATGCTTTACTCAGCACTAATGACCACATAAAATGCAAGAACAATATTGAAGGCTGACAACCTAAGCAGCTGCCAACACTGATTCCAGAAAATCCAAACCACCTTCCCTGAAAATACTGGTGCAAGATTTTCTTTCTGATTCTCATCTACAGGCCAATTAAATTCATGTTAAATGTTACAGGGTACTATTGAGGTACTATTGGTTTTTCCAGTGGTTATGTATGGATGTGAGAGTTGGACTGCATAGAAAGCTGAGCACTGAAAAAATTGATGCTTTTGAACTGTGGTGTTGGAGAAGACTCTTGAGAGTCCCTTGGACTGCAAGGAGATTCAACCAGTCCATCCTGAAGGAGATCAGTCCTGGGTGTTCATTGGAAGGACTGATGCTGAGGCTGAAACTCCAATACTTTGACCACCTCAAGCGAAGAGTTGACTCATTGGAAAAGACCCTGATGCTGGGAGGGATTGGGGGCGGGAGGAGAAGGGGACGACAGAGGATGAGATGGCTGGATGGCATCACTGACTTGATGGGCATGAGTTTGGGTAAACTTCGGGAGTTGGTGATGGACAGGGAGGCCTGGTGTGCTGCGATTCATGGGGTTGCAAAGAGTCGGACACGACTGAGCGACTGAACTGACTAACTATTGAGGAAACAAGCTATTGAAGAAATATCCAAAAGAGAAACATCTTAGAAAAAGTAAAGTTCTAATCAAAATTATCTACCCAAAAGGCACAACTAGGTTTTTAGCATGCTATCTGTTTTCTTACCAACATATCACACATCGTTTGTCCCTAAGTATCAGCGGTAAGCTATATCTGATTTGTTAGCACTGATTTAATTATCGAAGTCAATAGAACTTACTTGTTCTACACTGTTTAGCATAACCTGTCAAGAGTGTCTGATTTTATATCAGAAATTATGTAGAAACCTTGGTTAAGAATGTTGTTGATTTTCAGGACCATTCTGGGGAAAGAACTTCACAACTCTTCAATGCAACTTCTCACATTTCCTCAAAGGAACTTTAATTTGATTTCAAGCTATTACACTGATGCTTACAACTTTGACCCAGTCTCTGATGTCTATTTGTCTATCTAATATGCTATCTATCTTTTTACTTATTCATTAGCAGTTCATCTGACTAAATCTGTATTTACCTCAACTTATTTTAAGAAACTTATTCACAGAAAGATTATCTGAACTATCATTCTCAAAATGATGGTTCTCTCAAGTAAAGGATTAAAGTATTAATATGCTCAAGGTGAATTTTGGGTGAAAGGCTGGCTGAGCAAACGGAGCTGAATTTCTCATTGCTAATATGTTAGCACATATGATGAGTCAGTCTCCTCATTACTACTGAGACACTGTCACAAAATATTTTTGTGATATGCCCTGTCAAGATGTAACTGAGAACTTGGCATTAAAATGGCCAAGGTAAAATGTGTCATTGCCATCACATATTCATAATATCCACAAGACTTATTCCTTCTCAGGAACCATGGAGTAGTTTAAGATATTCTCTCACCTATGCAGATGGGCGTAAGGCCTGTGTTCTGAATGTTCCAGGGTACAGAAGTAACTGATACTTATCATATTGATAAATTGAGAAGAAAGTTACCTTGATGATCTGAAAACAGAAAATCACTTTAAGGAGCAAAACTAGTGTACATAAAATTTTTGTTTAATTAATTTCCTAAATATGCATAAGAGTCACAAAAATACTAGAATACCCACTTTGATAATCAATGGAAATGAATGCTAGTGATATTTACTAAATTCCTACTATGTACTAGGGATTCTACCTGTACTAAATGACATAAAAATATAGTAATATAACACCATTAGGGCCTCAAAAAGTGACATTGTTTTTCACTGATAAATTAGTATGTCTTGTAAGGTATGGAATATATGTAAGGAAAAGGGTGCTGAGATAGAATATCCTGGCAAGTTCTTATAATTTACTGTAAAGTATGCTACAGTTATTTATGGTGAATATTAGTATGTGATGGTGTAATAAAACAAATAATAGTGCTTAAATTAATATCATTAGCATAATATCATTTTCAGTTCAGTTCAGTCGCTCAGTTGTGTCCAACTCTTTGCAACCCCATGATTCGCAGCACGCCAGGCCTCCCTGTCCATCACCAGCTCCCGGAGTTTACTCAAATTCATGCCCATCGAGTCGGTGATGCCATCCAGCCATCTCATCTTCTGTCATCCCCTTCTCCTCCTGCTCCCAACCCCTCCCAGCATCAGGGTCTTTCCCAATGAGTCAACTCTTCGCATGAGGTGACCAAAGTATTGGAGTTTCAGCTTCAGCATCAGTCCTTCCAATGAACACCCAGGACTGATCTCCTTTAGGATGGACTGGTTGGATCTCCTTGCAGTCCAAGGGACTCTCAAGAGTCTTCTCCAACACCACAGTTCAAAAGCATCAATTCTTCAGCGTTCAGCTTTCTTCACAGTCCGACTCTCACATCCACACATGACCACTGGAAAAACCATAGCCTTGACCAGATGGACCTTTATTGGCAAAGTAATGTCTCTGCTTTTTAATATACTATCTAGGTTGGTCATAACTTTCCTTCCAAGGAGTAAGCATCTTTTAATTTCATGGCTTCAATCACCATCTGCAGTGATTTTGGAGCCCCCCCCCCAAAAAAAATGTCTGACACTGTTTCCACTGTTTCCCCATCCATTTCCCATCATTTTACATATTATTTAAAAACTGTCATAGAGAGTAGAATCTATTGAATAAGAGAAGGGTAGAGACCAGAGTAAATGGAAACTAGAAGCTTGTAATTCTGATGTTATGTGGGAGCTGAGGATACGTCATGGAGATGGAGACAGACAAGAGAAGAAGACTAAGATGAAGGTCTTCATTTTAAAAGTAGATATCAGACTGAATTTGTTTAATACAACTACTTCATAACATTTCAATCCACTCTAGAAAAATCTAATACATTACATATCCCTTCAGAGAAAAGTAACATATTGTCAACATGACATTATCGCCAATAAGAAGATAATTATCAAGAGTTTAAAATACAAAAGTGAAGAGGCTATAATAATCACAAATAAAGACAAATAATATTTGTCTAAAACTAACTTTGAAAGGAAAAACAGAATATTAAATGTTCTAAAATAAGTTATAGCATTAAATCAGTTTCAAATGGATATAAGCATTCAAAGGATGCAAAGTGAGAGTCCCAATACCTCCAATCAATAAGCTCATTCATTTGAACACTTTCAATCTCCAGTCTTTGGTGTCATTTACTCTAAACATTTATTTTCTCTTTCTTCTCCCTTCCTCTAAACACAGTCATGAAAACAGAAAGACAGAGAGGAATATGTGGGAGAACAATCTAGACAGGTCGTTCCCAGGAAGGCTTTCTATCTCCAGCCTGCCCACCACAGCCACCCCATTCATGTCAACCTGCACCCCTCCATCTGTTCAACACCTTGAAATTTCTCATGCCTACTCATCCTACACTTATTTTCTACTCTTCTATGTATTTCCCTGTTTCCCCTCTTTTATTCTTTCACTCACAACCTTTGCCTCTAATTCATTCAGTAAAATTTACAATTTCAGCTTGCAGACAAAATTAGCATAGGAGGAAAGAGGAAATATGCAGTCACTGTTTGAAATAAGTATAAAAAGTGGAAGTGTTAGTTGCTTAGTCGAGTCCGACTTTGTGATCCCACAGAGTGAAGCCTGCCATGGCTCCTCTGTCCGATGAATTATCCAGGCAAGAATACTGGAGTGGGTTGTAATTCCCTTCTCCAGGGGATTTTCCTGGCCCAGGGATTGAACTCGGGTCTCTGAATTGTAGGGGGACTCTTTACTATCTGAGCCATCAGGGAAGCCCTAAGTATAAAAAGGGTAAATATAAATTTTGAAAATGTCATAAGTGAGTTATTACTGCATCATAAAGAAAGTATACTGACTTATTGTAGCTCCAATGAATCATGGTCCTAAATGATCTTACAAACTGTCTTCAAGAAAGAGTACCTTTAAAATCTTCAGTACATACTCTTACTACTATCATAATGAAGATGGCACTTTAAGATGGTACTAGTTAGCAAGGCCATGTAGGAGTATGGGAGAAGGGCTGTCTTTTGTCCACTTTTCTGTAGGGTTGAAGATTGTGTCTTCAGATTCATAATGGGATAATTGTAATGATAATTCCAATAATTATAAATAATAGGAATAAAAAATCAGGGTCAAAGAAAAATAAGCAGAATAATTAGGATATACATACACACATATATATGTATATATATATATATATATATATATAGGCTAGGATGTTGGAGTTGATGGAAAAAATCATTTATTAATTTAATTTGGAATCCACAACTCAGACAGCTATGATCACAAAGTTGAATTTGGTCATAAAAAACTTAATAGAAACTGAGACAGCTGGGAATCCAAGGTTATACTCTGCTATGTTGGCTAACAGAAAGGATGCTGATGCTGTGTGTGTGACAAAAGTTTCTCAGTTCACCAGAGACCCAGGGGAGCAGCCTGATGCCAGGATAAGAATATCATGTGTCATGGACAGGAATAAGCTAAACAGTGGCAGAAACATATGCAGAAAACTAAATGCTAATAAGAAGAATAAACAGGTACAGCCTTTAATATATGATAGCAAGGGTATCGTGCATAAGATGGAAAGAGGGATGAATGAAGCAGAGCTTTAAGAAATCTCAGGAGGATCTGATTTACCTGTATCTTCTCAAGTAGAATTGAAATTTATGCTATATAATGGTTTTACCAGTAGGAATTTGACCCATTTCAAAACAGATATGTTTAGAAGAGTGATTTTCAACTGTTTCTGCACCATAACACCTGGATAATGTGTTCTCAAGCACAACACAATCTCAAGTATGAGGAGTGAGGAAAGTAAAACACTAAATCATATATGCAGTTTCTAGAATGCTAACACGACCTCCATCTTTCATTTTAAAGAAATCATATGAAAGGCATAACCCAAGATTTATTCTAATTTCTTTTAATTTATATTGGAAGCAAATCCAAGCAAATCACTACCTTACACTAATAAATAATTACTCATCGCATGCACCTGTAATTCTCTGCCTAGTTTTCACTTTCCTTTGTATCTTTCCAGTAAGCTCTACAAATCCCAATGTCATTGTAAACTTCTGTGTTCTGTGTCTACATAGTTAGCCCTAATTCCACTAGTAAGTCTTAGTGGTCTTTTACACCTGTATGGGTCAAAAATATTTACAGTGAAGTTATGGGGAAATGGAACTTGCCTAAAGTATCAGTACAAGACAGTTGCAGTGAAATAAAAGCATGCATGTATAGACAATAAAACAGACATTTCTGAGGAAATTCTTACTAGAAAATGAACTAAACCTAAATAAAAACACAAGGTGGCAAGATTACATTTTTTAATCTTGGCAGTTGACAGTACATGACTAATCTCTGTTTCAAAATCTCCTGAATTACATAATGTTAGCACTATGATGGGAAAGCCTAAACATAGCATCAGCTTAAATAGTCTGTTGGCACAGCTACTCAAAACACATCCA
The DNA here is from genome assembly GCF_023699985.2 of Odocoileus virginianus. Classification (NCBI taxonomy): domain Eukaryota; kingdom Metazoa; phylum Chordata; class Mammalia; order Artiodactyla; family Cervidae; genus Odocoileus; species Odocoileus virginianus. Next base: position 29,555,099 of record NC_069679.1, read on the forward strand.
GTTAACTCCTCAGTGACTGTAGCAATGGACAAGAAAATGATAGAGGTAATATAAATAATGGATTGCTTCTTTCCAAATAGGTTCCATTTAGACTGCATTTTATCAGAGCTAGAACTACATACAGGCATTATACTTGCATTAAATGGTTAGCTACATAGGACCACAGTGGCTGGCAGAGGATAAAGGTGGCAGAAATCACAAAGAGTGTCTCATCAAGTGGATCCTGAATATTTCATAAAATCACAGAACTCTCAGTGTTGAGAGAAACATTAAAGTCAGAAGTTCAACAGCTCACTAGTGCCTGTTTTCCTGCTACTATTTTCTCAGCTCAGTGTATTTATTTTATGAAACTAAAATTACAGCTTCAAATTTAGTATATATGGTGCATCTTATGCAGGGCAGGTTATTATAAAGGCTCAGTCTTTTATATAACTTAGGGTACTTTAGAGTTCTGAGATGTGAATCCAGATTTTATCACTTGCTAGACATATGAGACTGTGCCAGAAGAACTATGAAGAAAGGTTGCTAACGTTGTATAGGAGGTGGTAATCAAAACCATCCCCAAGAAAAAGAAAGGCAACAAGACAAAATGGTTGCCTGAGAAGTCCTACAAATAGCTGGAAAAAGAAAAGCAAAAGGCAAAGAACAAAAGGAAAGATGTACCCATCTGAATGCAGAATTCCTAAGAACAGTAAGGAGAGGTAAGAAAGCCTTCTTAACTGAACAATGTAAACAAATAGAAGAAAACAATAGAATGAGAAAGACTAGAGATATCTTCAAGAAAATTAAAGATATCAAGTGAGCATTTCATGCAAAGATGGGCATAATAAAGGATAGGAACAGTGAGGACCTAACAGAAGCAGAAGCTATTAAGAAGAGGTGGCAAGAATGCACAGAAGAACTATACAAAATCATCTTAATGACCCTGATAACCACCATAGTGTGGTCACTCACCTAGAGTCAGACATCCTGGAGTGTGAAGTTAAGTGGGCTTTAGAAAGCATTACCGCGAACAAAGCTAGTGGAGGTGATGTAATTGCAGCTGAGCTGTTTCAAATCCTAAAAGATGATGCTGTTAAAGTGCTGCACCCAGTAAGCCAGCAAATTTGGAAAACTCAGCAGTGGCCACAGGAAAAGGACAATTTTCATTTCATTCCCAAAGAAGAGCGATGCAAAAGAATGTTCAAATTACTGCACAATTGTACTCATTTTACTTCCTAGCAAGGTAATGCTCAAAATCCTTCAAGCTAGGCTTCAGCAGTAAGTGAACTGAGAATTTCCAGATGAACAAATTGAATTTAGAAAAGGCAGAGGAACCAAGATAAAATTGCCAACATCTAACGATCATCAAAAAAAAAAGGGAATTCCAGAAAAACATTTATTTCTGCTTCATTGATTACACTAAACCATTTGACTGTGTGGAATACAAAACTGGAAAATTCTTAAATGATGGAAATACCAGACTGCCTTACCCACCCCCTGAGAAATGTGCACACAGGTCAAGGAATAACAGTTGGAAATGGTCATGGAAAAATGGACTGGTTCAAAATTTGGGAAAGGAGTACATCAAGGCTGTATATCACCACCCTGCTTATTTAACTTGTATGCAGATTACATCATGTGAAATGCGGAGCTGAATAAAGCACAAGCTGGAATCAAGATTGCCAAGAGAAATATCAATAACCTCATATATGCAGATGACACCACCCTTATGGCAGAAAACAAAGAGGAACTAAAGATCCTCTTAATGGAGGTGAAAGCAGAGAGTGAAAAAGTTGTCTTAAAATTCAACATTCAAAAATGAAGATCATGGCATCCAGTCCCATCACTTTGCGGCAAACAGATGGGGAAAAAATAGAAACAATGACAGACTTTATTTTCTTGGGCTCCAAAATCACTGTGGATGGTGACTGCAGCCGTGAAATGAAAAGATGCTTGCTCCTTGGAAGAAAAGTTTTGACAAACCTAGACAGCGTATTAAAAACCTGAGATATCACTTTGCCATCAAAGGTCTGTATAGTCAAAACTATGGTTTTTTCAGTAGTCATGTTTGGATGTGAGAGTTGGACCATAAAGAAGATTGAGTATCAAAGAATTGATGCTTTTGAATTGTGGTGTTGGAGAAGACTCTTGAGAGTCCCTTGGACTGCTAGGAGATCAAACCAGTCAATCCTAAAGAATATCAACCCTGAATATTCTTTGGAAGGACTGATGCTGAAGCTGAAGTTCTGATACATTGGCCACCTGATTCGAAGAGCTTACTCACATGGTAAAGACCCTGATTCTGGGAAAGATTGAAGGCAGTAGGAGAAGGGGACAATAAAGGATGAGCTAGTTGGATGGTATCACCAATTCAATGGATATGAGTTTGAGCATCCTCCAGGAGATAGTGAAGGACAGGGAAGCCTGACGCTGCATTTCACGAGGTGGCAAAGAGTTGGACAAGACCGAGTGACTGAACAACAAAGACACATGACCTTGAAATATGTGAACTAAATTTCTCTTAGGCTTCAACGGTCACACTTGTAAAATGAGACTGATAATAGTTCTTAAGTCTCAAGTTTTTTTTTTATTTTTTGTAGATTAAATGGAATAAATATGAAGCATTTAATGTATTTCCTTGCCCCCAGTTTGAAAGACACTATAAAGATTCTGTAGTGCACTAGTCCTAGGAGACTAAATTACAATAACATAAGTTCCATGAGAGCAGCAAACTTATTCAGGTTTGTTTACTATGGAATTTCAATTATTTGTTAAACACTTCTTGAATAAATCAAAAGGTAAAGTGTGAAAGTAATATTTGTTTGGAAAATTCTGCTTGTTCTATTATTCTCTTGAGAATCTATACTATACTTTAAATAAAAGATGTTGAGAAGTATTATAAAAGATACAGGTAGTAAAACCTGTTAAGCTTTTTTCAAAGATGTTAATCATTCCTTTTATTTTTTGAGTTTCTGCTAATGTCTATAGTTATATGCAATGCACAGTGCAAAATTTCTCTTTGAAATATTATATTTTTAAAAGTAAGATGAAAGATGTAAAATAATTTCTAACAAGCATATTAGGTACAGATAGGTAACAAAACATATATTTTATTTGTAAAATACATCAAATTTTACTGTGTTACATATAGTAATATGCTTAATAATTAAAGTAAATGCTAGAACAGGTACAATGATCAAGCTTCTAATTATTAAGTTGTCTTTATGTATAGAATCAAATATAGAGAAGACACATAAAACAGAGCTAGGAAATACAGGAGCAAGCTGTTGTTGATCACTTCCATAAACGATTATGGGATCATGGCTACAAGTGTCAGAGCACACACTGAATTAGACTTTCTGCTCAGTGATTTTTTTCCTGGCTACCATCTGGCCCTTCAATATGGGGTAAGTGCTGTTAATATATTTACTTGTCTTACTGGGGTCATATAGCTAGACACTTTTTATTCTAATGAATGTGCTTCCTGTTCTGTTCTTTAATATTTCTATTTAAAGTTCTGTGGAAATGTCATATAGAGCAATAGAAACTTTAGGATACTGAATAATAATAAGAAAGACATCCTTTTCTTTAGAAAGGTCATCTCCTGAGGATTACTTAAATTCTTGATGAAATTTAAAGAAGATCTTATAGTTTCTAAAAAGAAAAGAAATAGTATTCTCATCTCAGTACTTAGAACACAATTATTTTATTTCATATTGAGTTGTCCAGATATAATCACACAGAACCATTGCCAAATAGCAACACCAGCCATAACTCAATAATTTACCTTAATAGATCCTAATATCTCTTTTCTTTTTCAATTTATGTCCTAAGACAAAATAGGTAAGTTCAGTCAGTGATGGCTTTAGTATTGAAATTATTTGGTAACTTTATATCCACTAATGAAAATATGATAATTTTCATGAAAAAAGCTTATGATGTTTGTGAAGACATTTCCAAACATATAATTTCCATCAACAGTTAATCAATTTTTCTCCTCTCAGTCTTGAATGTTTCTAAAGAAAAAAATATGAAATTCATTTATCCACTGAAACTAAAAGGCGCTTATTTTCCCATTGACAGCAAGAAGAATGAAATAATTAATACAATTCTATTTTTTAATAAATTCCTAAAAATTAAAAGTAAACTTTCAAATATCCTTGTTCATTCAACTCTGGGACTTTGCGAGATCACAATCCATCATACCTTGGAGTTTAGTATAAGACTCTCTTGGATCCCTTTCAAAGTTTGAAATACAAAAAGAGCCTTGTATGTTAGCTTTTTGTCATGGACTCAGAAAAATGAATAATTGTGTGACTTAGGTAGGAGAAAAATAATTGCTTCCACTTCATATTCAATGATTTGGTGAGAAAAGCTAGTTTTAAGTATAATCTTTTTGTCAAAGAGTATAACTAACAGTTGCTATCGGCAGTTGAGTTATACACAATGACAACAAAACTGCTTCCAGTAATGACAATTAAGAAATTCTCACACAGTTCAAATCCTTGGTGTGAGTATAAGTGAAAAAAAAAATGCAAAGGAGAATAATACTCAATGCCAAGTCTAAATTGAAATTTCATTGTTTGGAAGTAACTGGAGTTAAAATATATACAGTGAAAATAAATCTGCATTTTTATTAAAAAGAAATAGAATAGACTAGGCAAATTCTATCAAAATTACCAGAAGAAATACATGGTAATTAAGCAATTACCCTAGAATTTTAAACAATATTCTAAAAATCTTAAGAGTTTTCTTCCTAAAAGGCAGGCAATTGCTTACAGTTTTATGTTTGTTATAATTAAGTGCTTCCCTGGTGGTTCAGATGGTAAAGAATCTGTCTGCAATGCAGGAGACCTGGGTTTGATCCCAGGGTTGGGAAGATCCCCTGGAGGAGGACATGGCAACCCACTCCAGTATTCTTGCCTGGAGAAATCCCACGGAGAGGAAACTGGAGGGCTACACTCCATGGGGTCGTAAAGAGTTGGATATGACTGAAAACTAAACACAGCACAGAACAACTTACTAATAATTTATATACTACAATAGTAGTTGTTTAGTAGCTTAAGTCATGCCCAACTGTTCTGCAACCCCATGAACTATATAGCCCAGCAGGCTCCTCTGACCATGGGATTTCCAGGCAAAAATACTGAAGTGGGTTGCCATTTTCCTTTCCAGTGAATCTTCCTGACCCAGGGATGGGACACTACAATCTTGTATTGGCAGGCAGATTCTTTACCACTGGACCACCAGGGAAGCCCATATACTAGAGTAGCTTGTGACAAAAAAAAAAAAAAAAAAAAAAAAACCCTGCAAATTTATTATCCACTACAAATGTTTCAGTGTAGTTTTTGAATGAGTGGCACAGCACATGGATGTTAGTTTCCTGACCAGGGATTGAGCCCTTGCCCACTACAGTGGAAGCATAGAGTCTGAACCACTGAACTGCCAGGGAAATCTCAGAAGTACAGTTAGTTTTATTTGTATGATGGTTTTCCCTCTAGAAGAGAATATTCTGTCATATTGTTTTGATCATTTCTTGGTACATTTCTCAGAGTAGTTAGACAGATACCTGAGTTCTCCAACAATAATATACTTATTTGTACTTTGCTAAAAACGTCTATGTAATGAACATACCTATGTAAATTGTGTCTCTTTCTATATGTCAGAGGAATTAAATTTTGAACTCAGCTCTAAGAAATGAATTGTGAGACAAAAATAGCTTCAGAATTTTCCTGATGATTCCTGAGCCATGCATGAAGTTTATTAATGACACAGCAATATGCCTTGACTAACCTAATCACTTATATATTTAATACTGACAAGAGGAAAATGAATGATATGAAAACATTTTCAACCAAATGTCCTGAAATTGTATACCTCTTTCTCCAATAACTGGATTATTATTCCTTGAGCTTGACTTGTCTCTGATTATTTATTGTGGAAATACACACATATAACATTTCTTCTCATACACTAAAAAAGAGGCACCTCTGATGAAAAAGATATTAGGAAAAGAAAAAATATTTATTTTTCTACTACTATGATGATTGAAGCATTCTTTTAATAAAATGACACTATTTATTAAGAATATCTTTCAAACTGCATCCCAGTTATCCATAAAGTGATATGAATTGCTAAAAGAAACCTAAAAACCATTCCATCAACATTTTATTCCAAAATGTTTCTTCACTACCTAGTTCAGTTATATTCCTAAAATATTTCATACTCAATGTGTGTGTGTGTGCTAAGTGGCTTAAGTCATGTCCATTCTTTGTGACACTATGGACCATCACTCACCAGATTCCTCTGTCTACAGGATTCGCCTGGCTAGAATACTGGAGTGGGTTTCCATGCCCTCCTCTAAGGGATCTTACCCAGCCAGAGATTGAATCAACCATTCTCAATGTCTCCTGCATTAGGAGGCATGTACTTCACCACTAGTGCCACCTGGGAAGCCCTCATAATGAATGAAACTGTGAAAGTCCTTCAATTCTGTCTGACTCTGTGACCCCATGGTCTATAGACCACCAGGCTCCTCTGTCCATGGAATTCTCCAGGCAAGTATACTGAAGTTGGTAGCCATTCCATTTCCAGAGGATCTTCCCAACTTAGGGACCAAACCCTATTCTCCTGCATTGAAGGTGGATTCTTTACTGTCTGAATGACCAGGGGAGTAATTAATTTCAAATCCTATGGATTTAAATCACTATTAAATGGTATTTACAATGAATTTCACACAATTATCAGTTTTCTTTTCCTATACTGTTCTTTATACTAGGGGCCATGTTAGCTATCTCTAACTCATTCAAGCTTTTATCTTTCTGCTTTAAAGAGCTGTGAGAAAAGGTGGCAAGAATATGCAGAAGAACCTACAAAAGAGAAAAAAGTTCTTAATGAGCTGGATAACTAGGATGTGTGGTAACTCCCCTGAGCCACATATCCTGGAGTGTGAAGTCAAGTTTGCCTTAGGAAGCATTACTACAAACAAAGTTACTGCAGGTGATGGGATTCCAGGTGACCTATATTAAAATCCTAAAAGACAATATTGTTAAAGTGCTGCACTCAACATGCCAGCAAATTTGGAAAACTCAGCAGTGGCCACAGGACTGGAAAGGGTCAGTGTTCATTTCAATCCTTAAAAAAGGCAATGCCAAGAATGTTCAAACTACTGTAAAATTGCCCTCATTTCACATGTTAGCAAAGTAATGTTCAAATTCTTTCAAGCTAGGCTTCAGCAGTACATGAATTGAGAACTCCCGCATATAAAAGTGAGATTTAGAAAAGGCAGACGAAGCAGAAATCAAATTACCAACATCCACTGGATCATAGAAAAAGCGAGGGAATTTTTAAAAAAAGCAAACATTTACTTCTGCTTCATTGACTATGCTAAAGCCTTTGTGTGGATCACAATAAACTATGAAAAATTCTTTAAGATATGGGAATACCAGACCACCTTACCTGTCTCCTGCAAAACCACTATGCAGGTCAAGAAGCAGCAATTAGAACTGGATATGGAACAATGGACTGGTTCTAAATTGGGAAAGGAATATGTCAAGGATGAATACTGTCATCTTGCTTATTTAACTTATATGCAGAGTACATCATATGTAATGCTTGGCTGGAAGAATCACAAGAATCAAGATCGCCAGGAGAAATATCAACAACCTCAGATATGCAGATAATACCACTCTAACGGCAGAAAGTGAAGAGGACCTGAAGAGGAGTCTCTTGATAAGGGTGAAAGAGGAGAGTCAAAAAGCTGGCTAAAACTCAACATTCAAAAAATGAAGATCATGGCATCCAATCTCATTACTTCATGGCTAACAGCTGGGGGAAAATTGGAAGCAATGAAAGATTTTCTTTTCTTGGGCTCCAATATCACTGCAGATGGTGATTGCAGCCATGAAATTAAAAGATGCTTGCTCCTTAGAAGAAAAGCTATGGCAAATCTAGACAGCATACTAGAAAGCAGAGACATCACTTTGCTGACAAAGGTCTGTATAGTCAAAACTATTGTTTTTCCAGTAGTCCTGTATAGATGTTTTAGTTGGACCATAAAGAAGGCTGGGCACCAATGAATTGATGCTTTTGAACTGTGGTGCTGGAGAGTCTTGAGAGTCTCCTGGACAGCAAGGAGAACAAACCAGTCAATTCTGAAGGAAATCAACCCCAAATATTCATCAGAAGGACTGATGTTGAAGCTGAAGCTCTGATACTCTAGACACCTGATGTGAAGAGCCGACTCACTGGAAAAGACCCAGACGCTGGGCAAAATTGAGAGCAGGAGGAGAAGGGGTTAACAGAGGATGAGATGGTTGGATGACATCATCAGCACAGTGGACATGAGTTTGACCAACCTCCAGCAGATATTGAAGGATAGGGAAGTCTGTCATGCTATAGTCCATGGGGTGGCAAAGAGTCAGATATGACTTAGGGACTGAACTACCAATACAGTAAATAACTAAGCCTTGACCAAGAGTATTCTGGCTTTTACTTTCAGATTCTTGGAGATACCTACATCATAACAGATAGAAACATCTTTATTCAAGGTGGGAGCTGGCCACACCAGACAGTCTTGGGTTTGTCACACCAGAATAGCCATGTCATTGAGATAGGAGCTTTGCATTATACAGAATTAGGTAATGTGGAGACTGACTTCAATCAGGTGGGCACTCAATCAATCAATCAATCATGACTGGTACACAAAATCTCTAAACATTGAAGCCTGGATAAATTTCCCTTGTTGGCAATACTCCATGCATATTGCCACACATTAGTGCTGAAAGGGTAATGCATACTGGCTCTTCAAGGAAGACGATGGAAGACTCACAGGTGGATCCTTCTGTGTCTCTTCCTCTGCCTTCCTCTTTCATCCATCTCCTTGGCCTGTAATAACTGTAACTTTGAATACAAAGCTTTAAATGAGTCCTATGAGAACTTTCAGCAAACTACTGAATCTAAGAGTGGCTTAGCAGACACCCCTGAACTAACGCTTGAAATTGGTGCTGCAGAGAACTGTGTCCTAAAATTTTGCAGTATGGTTGACTCCCAGGCAGAAGTGTTTAGATGACACGTTAACTGAAAGGCAAACACACACACACACACACTGAAAATACCAAACAGAAACTCAGTCTCAACATAAAAATGAACATAAAACCAAACTATAGATCAGTAAATGTCAATAATGTACTGTCAGTTCTGTATGTGTAGGCTTTCATGTGTAGGCTCTGAACTCTTACACTATAGAGTTTAATAGTTAATTCAAGTATTTATGCAAAACAATTTTAAGTATAAGAGCAAAACCCTTAAATAAAAAAATATAAATAGAAAGCCTTTAGAATGGAAAGTACAAAGCATCAATTTCATGTCTTGATGCTAAGGAAATAACATTTGACAAAGCAGAAAAATGCAATTAAGTGTAACTGTTCATAATCTTTGCATGTTTTTAAAACACAAATGATAGTTCCTTTAATCAATTCTCTGAAGACATTATTTTCAGACCTTGTCTCATTACAGTATTATTCTTGTAGATGCATACACATTTGTCAACATCAATATTAAAATGAAATTTCAATATTTTTAATTCTTAATTCCAAATTTAGTTCATATAGCTCAGAAAAAAACAATATTCCTGAAATCTGATCAGACTAGAATGACATTTCTTGAATCAAAAAGGGAAGGTATACCATTAAACGGTTACGAACATCATTTTATGAAAATTACGTGAGATAGCATTAAAACAGATGAATTAAATCAGAATTTTAAAGTAAAACAAAATTAAATTCTATTTGCTCTGCTTTCATTTATGTTCTCTTAAATGATCATCTACTACAATGCCTTTGATGAAATTGGTGTCCATTAGAACCGCTGGTGAGTTTTTGGTTTCCAAATAATAACTTAAGATATTCTTAATTGGCAGATTGGCTAGGATTCTGGGTTTCCACATTTTAGCAAGTCCTCTAAATGATTCTCTTGAATATCAAAATTTAAGGACTACTGATCAACTAAAGTTTCTTGAGGATTGGACCTAGCATATTGCTTTGCACTAAAATCAAATGTTCATGGAATTTTAAGACTAAAAGTCTAAAAGTCTAAATTTAAGTCTAAAAGTCAAAATTTTCAATACTGTACCATTTAATCAACTATGATTATTTAAATAATTTTTGTGATTTTGGTATGGTATTATATGCATTTATTTCTATGACAATAGCTTTGTTGGACAGTGTCTTTTGCTGAATTCATTATCAGAAGAAAACGCTAGCTGTTCTGAATGTTTTAAAGTTTCTTTTGACAATATTAAAATCAGATTTTTTAAACAGAAACATCTTTAATATACTTTTGTGAATGTGAAAATTCATTTCTTCACATATATTAAATAAGGCAAGGATAAGTATAAGGAATCTGTCATAATGAATTTTATGCAACAAATTGAAACCAGAATGCAATTAAAAAATAAGAAAAATGAAAAAAATTTCATTAATATAAAATTATCCCTTGTAGTAGTCATATAATAGGATAATAAGAATTTGCAATTAGGATAAGTTAGAGAGCAATTTTCTTGAATTCTATCGTGTTTCTTATAAAAGTCAAGTGCTTAACAGAGTTGGCTGGAAAAAACTGGGAATGCCATTTCAATTTTTCACATTAAAAAACTGGTCTATAGCCAAAATCTATTCACATAAAAAGCAGTGGTCAGTGTCTTGACCATATACATCATTAGTTGTATGAGTAGGAAAATATAAAATGTGAATAATTTCATAAAGTATTTAAGTATTCAATAAGTTCATAAAGTATTTAATTTCATAAAGTATTTAATAATTTCATAAAGCATTATATCTGAGAATGATGATAGCAGTATTATTTTCTATAGTCTTCAGGAAAAGCTTTTTATTCTCTAAGTTTTGCATTTGCTCTCAAAAATCACTGAGTTTCTGCTGAAGGAAAATTATTTCATTACTGAATTATTGCTTTAATTTTAAACCTCTTGTGGGCTCAACATATCCATATTCAAAATGCAAAGGGAATTTAAAGCATTTCTTGTGTTCACAAGTATTACTTGTGGAATTCTATAAAAATGGAAAGGAATTAGGATGGATAAATTCTAGGTGTGACAAGTATCAATATCATAAACAATCAATTCTGCTTGTGAATACTCCAAATTCAAAGGTCTATGAATGCAAGTATTTTGTGTGTATTTCATATTTATCAGGAAAATGATGGCTTTGTAAATTTAAGATTATGAATAATTTCTATAAAATATCAGAAAAAATATGAAAACCAAAAATGACAAATTTAGACAAAGAAAAATGGATGGTGGAGAAGGAAAAGATAATTGTTTTAAAAGAGCTCTAAGGAATAAAAACAAAATGAAGTGAAATATCATAAGGCTTAGAAAACAATTTCTCTGTTTCATTGAGGAGTGAGGAAACCAAGCCACTTCTAAGAAAGTTAAATTCATGAAGCTATCTTGGGACACCTGTGGTTATATAAACATTTCTGTTGGACAAAAGTTTAGAAACATATAGCTCAAAAAGTTTAATAAAGCTGAGTACATTAAGCAAAGGTTACATAAACTTTGTTCAGTCTTAAAACTGCAAGATCAAGCTCTTCTGCATTTCAGAATCCAATAAGAAGACCATAAGGTAGGAACTATTAACAGCAAGTCATAAAATGAGAAAGATGGAAGATCAGATACTCACTCATAATTCCTTTAAAATAGGTGTTTTCTGCAAAAATAAAAAAAGATGCAAATAGCTTTTTGAATTTCCCACAAAAGAATCTGAAACTTATTTTATCAATTATGAATAATAAATGGGCACTAATTATATATTACCCATGACCACTAATTAAGTGGCTATAATATCATTTATATGATTTTAACTGTGGATTGATTTTTTATTTTAAGGCTTTTAAATAATGCCTCTATTTATAACCTTGATCTCCCATTTCTATTTCCCTATACAATTTTAAGTTTGCTGTTCAGTCGCTCAGTCGTGTCTGATATTGTGACCTCATGAACTGCAGCACACCAGGTTTCCCTGTCCTTCACCAGTTCCCAGAGTTTGCTCAAACTCATGTTTATTGAGTTAGTGAGGCCATACAACCAACTCATCCTCTGTCATCCCCTTCTCCTCCTGCCTTCAATCTTTCCCAGAATCAGGGTCTTTTCCAATGAGTCAGGTCTTCACATTAGGTGGCCAAGGTATTGGAACTTCAGCTTCAGCATCAGTCCTTCCAATGAATATTCAAGATTGATTTCCTTTAGGATTGACTGGTTAGATCTCCTTGGGTCCAAGAGACTCTCGGGAGTATTCTCCAGCACCACAGCTCGAAGGCATCATTTCTCTCACTCTCAGCCTTTTTTATTGTCCAGCTCTCACATCCACACATTACTGCTGGAAAAACCATAGCTTTGACTAGATGGACCTTTGTAGGCAAGGTAATGTCTCTGCTTCTTAATAAATACACTGTCTAAATTTGTCATTGCTTTCCTTCCAAGGAACAAGCATCTTTTAATGTCATGGCTAAAGTCACATCTGCAGTAATTTTGGAGCCCAAGAAAATAAAGTCTGTCACTGTTTCCCCATCTATTTGCCATGAAGTGATGTCACTGGATCCCATGATCTTCATTTTTTGAACGCTGAGTTTTAAGCTAGCCTTTTCACTCTTCTTTCACCTTCATCACTAGTGGGCTTCCCTGGTGGCTCAGATGGTAAAGCATCTGCCTGCAATGAGGGTTTGATCCCTGGGTCGGGAAGATCCCCTGGAGAAGGAAATGGTAACCTATTCCAGTATTCTTGCCTGGAGAATTTCGTGGGCTGAGGAGCCTGGTAGACTACAGTCACAGGTCGCAGAATTGGACATGACTGAGCGACTTTGCTTCTCTTTCACCTTCATCAAGAAGTTCTTCAGTTCCTCTTCGCTTTCTGCCATAAGAGTGATGTTATCTGCATATCTGAGGTTATTGATATTTCTCCCGGCAATCTTGATTATAGCTTGTGCTTCATCAAGCCTGGCATTTCGCATGATGTACTCTGCATATAGGTTAAATAAGCAGGGTGACAATATATAGCCTTGACACACTCCTTTCCCAAGTTGAATTTTAAGTTTGTTCAACTGTAAGTTATTCTACCATGGGAGGTCATTGGAACCTAACCTTCCTAATCAACTGTTTATTAAATTATCTCTCATTAAAAAAAGAGAGTGGAATACAAATGCAGAATGGAATGTAGTAGATGAAAAATACAATCTCAGATATAAACTAATTATCATTACTCTTTTCATTCTCCAGCTCAAATAAAACTCTTGCATGTTTTGTAAAATTTAAAACTTGAAATATGATTTAAGTATAAATTGCAGGATCAGAAGGCCAAAATTCTATTATTATTTCAGCAAAGAACAAAAAGTAGCTGCAATGTAGTCTATTTATTTTACAGTGTACTCCTAATAAAGGTAATAGCTGATATCTTCAATATAATTTTTTTTGATATGTGAAATCATAAGCAATATTAGAACACAAACACTAATAGGTAGTTACATTATATGTGGTTTGATTTTTTTTTTAATCATTAAGTTTAAGTGCTTAGAAACATTTTTCAAAATTACAGATTTACCACTAATAGCCCAAACAGATGTAAAATTACTTGATTCTAGAGCTGGTGCAAGATCTAAAAGAAATATGTTTTTTCAGTATAACTGAAGTCTAAAAACGTGTCTTTTTTGCTATTCCACTTTGTAATCTATTGATAGACATATTTACAATGAGATAAACTTATAAGAATTATTGGACAACAATAAATCCAACATTAAATATTTAAAATATTCTGAAGGAAATAAGGAAAGCCATATATTTCCTCTTCTGCCAGCTTGGAAACTACAAAAATGGCAATATCTCTCATTCTCTCTTTCCTTTGTCTCCCTCTACCTCTTCCAAAATTTTGAATCATCATGCCGCAGATTTAAATTTATGAAGAGATAGCCAAGCAGGGCACAAATACCTAACAAATTAGGACATACTAGAACATCTACACTATCTACCCACACGCATTTTAGACAGTTGAATTTCATAAGGAGGATATATGCTCACCAGATATAATAAATAGGCTTTAATTGTGGTGACATTTAAAGCAAAATCCCTGGGTGGGAATCCTAGCATTGACCTTTTTTAACTGCACAGATTGTATGTCATTTATTCTTTAAGTTTTACTTCTTAAAAATAACTGCAATTTTATGTTTAAGAAAAGAAAATATATTACACTGAAAAGCTATACTAATACTAATGGCTGCTATTTATTTGATACTTACTGTGTGCCAGGCAGATTTAATTCTCACAGCGCTAAGACATTTTGATATCTACTTAATACACAAGGAAGCTGAAGGGTAGAAAGCTTGACTTCAAAGTACATTACTGCTATTAAGAACGATAATACCTTCTTTAAAAGCCTAGGTACCAGGCAGTTGCAAATATATTATTTAAAAAATGTATGCAACTTCTTTGCAAATTAAATTGCTAACCGTGAGGTGTTGGGTATTATAATATAGCTCTCAAAAATATAAGCTTTCAAAGTAAAATGAGTTGTTCTAATCCTTAAATTCAAGAACAGTATAGAATGATTATAGAATTTTACAGTCAAGAGTAAGTAAAGCAATGTGTTATGGTAAAGGAAAGTAAGCAACTCAATAACTTATTTTATATTAAAATTTTAATTTAATATGTTTGACATAACATACCTAATAAGATCTTTTGGAAATGAATATATGCATTATTAGAGTAGCCTATATTGCCACTTTTATTGAGGTTTAACTAAAAAATAAACTGCATGTAAAGCATACAGTTAAATATATATTGATATATATTTTGACAAAGCTATGAAGCCATCACCAGAACCAAGAGAGAGGACATGTCCATCACCCACATATTTCTCTGCACTGCTTGGTGATTCCTTCCTCCCAACTCTCCTAATCCCCAGGTAATCTGCTCTCTGTCAATATAGATTAGTTTGCATTTTCCAGAATTCAGGGTAAGTGAAATCAAGCATCACACATTCTTTTTCATCTGGCTTCTTTCACTACGGCTAATATTTTGAGGTTTAAACATGTTACTGTGTTTAGTTCATTCCTTATACAGACATACCACAGTGCTTCTCTATTCATCTATCGGTGGACATTTGGCTTTGTTTCTAGTTTTTGGCTATAAGATTCTGTGAATTTGTGTACGAGTCTTTGAGTAAGACGAAAGGCTTCATTTCTCATTAGTAAACATCTAGGAGTGGAAAGACTGGATCACAAAGATAGGTGAATTTTTAATGATTAAAAAAATCCACCAAACTGTTAGCCACATTTGTAACCTTTTACAATCCCAATGGCAACCCACTCCAGTACTCTTGCCTGGAAAATCCCATGGATGGAGAAGCCTGGTAGGCTTCAGTCCATGGGGTCGCAAAGAGTTGGACACAACTGAGCGACTTCACTTTCATCCCAATAGCACAGTATGTGAGTTCTACCTATTCACATTTGCCAGCATTGGTGTGGTCAGTCATTTTAATATTAGCCATTAATAAATAACAAGTGTGCAGTACATCGCATGTGGTACATCGCTGTTTTAATTTGCATTTCCCTGGAGGAGGGCATGGCAACCCACTCCAGTATTCTTACCTGGAGAATCCTATGGACAGAGGACTTGGTGGGCTGCAGTTCATGGGGTCGCAAAGAATTGAACACAACTGAAGCGACTGACGAGTACAGTAATAATGTTGAGTAAATTTTCATGTGATTATCTGCATTCCATATATCTTTGGCGAAGTGTCTATTTAAATCTTATCTACATTTTATTAAGTTATTTTATCATTATTGAGTTTTCTTCACATATCCTAGATTTGTGAATATTTTCCTCCCGTCTATGGTTTGTCTTTTCATTCCTTCATCAATCAATGCCATTGAAAGAACAAGCTTTTTTTAATAATACAAACAAATTTATCTTTTTAAAAATAGACAATGTTTTCATTGCTGCACAAAGCTGTAAAACTTGTAGAAGAAAATACAGAAAAATTCCTAGTAACCATAGATTAGGGAAAACTTTCTTAAATACAACACCAAAACACAATTTGTAAAATAAAGAAATGATACACATTATCAAAATTTAAAAAAAAATCTATTAAAAGAGACATAAAAGAATAAGAAGGCAGACTGGGACAAAACATTTCCAAGTCATACATTTGATAAGAAAAAAAAATGTTTACCCAGAGTATGTAAAGAATTTTCAAAACTCAATAGTGAGAAAACAACTTGATAAAAACTTCATAAGATTTGGATAAAATTTTACCAAAGAAAAAGATACATGGATAACAAATAATCATATGAAAAGATACTAAACATTACTACTCACAAGGAAAATGCAAATGTAAATTCACGATAAATTTTGTATTATATTTTGTTTGTGGAGCAAAGGATGTATTAAGGTTCATTTTAGAAATTCAGTTATTACAGAAACTTTTGTTGAAAAAATTATCCTCTCACCAATAAACTGCCTTTACACATTTGCCAGTAATGAGGTGTCCCATATACACGTGGGTTTACCTATATTCTAGATAATAGTTCCACTAATCTATTTTTACATAAAAACCACACTGTATTTACAATAAGCCTTGAGATCAGGTAGTTGGTTATCCAACTTTTTTCTTCCTTTTAAAGTTGTTTTGACTACTGTAGTTCCCTCATATTTCCACATAAATTTTAGAATCAGCTTGTTGATGTTTACCAAAATAATTTAGAATTTCAAACGAGTTTATTTGAATCTCTATAGGTTAAATTGATGACGGCTGAGATCTTAATAATACTGAGCCTTATAATTTATGAAAACATATCTTTCCACTTATTTAGGTCTTTAATTTCTCTCAATACTATTTTAAAGGTTTTTGCTGTGTAGGCCTTTCTCATATTTTGTCAAATTTCCTTTTGCATCATAAAGTAGCATCTCATTTTAAAATTTTATTACAAATGGGATTCTTCTCTAATGCATTGTCTGTGTATTTGTTGACCATATATAGAATTACAATGGTTTTATACATTGACATTTTATCCTGAAATCTTGCTAAACTCAATTATTCTAGAATCTTCTGTAGATTCTACTAGATTCTTTACATAGATCATCACGTCAATTGTGACAAAAACCTTTAGATTTCTTTATTTTCAACAAAGATGTCTCTTTATACTAGCTAGAATCTCCAGTATGATGATGAATAGGCCTGTTTAAAAAAAGACATTCTCATCTCTTCCTTAAGAAAGAAATCATTCGCTTTTTTTTTCTTATTAAGTGTGATGATATCTCTGTCTGTTCTTCTTTTTAACACGCTTAGGAAATTTCCTTTATTGCTAGTTTTCTAAGAATTGTTTCTGCCATTTTGTTTTCCTTTTTTAGAAAAAGTTGTTGGATTTCAACAGATGCTTTTTATACACTTATTGCTCTTTAACTTGTAAGGGGAATAGCAGAAAAACATCTAATTCTGCTTCAGTGACTACATGAAAGCCTTTGACTGTATGGATCATAACAAACTGGAAAATTC
Organism: Odocoileus virginianus; assembly: GCF_023699985.2. Taxonomy (NCBI): domain Eukaryota; kingdom Metazoa; phylum Chordata; class Mammalia; order Artiodactyla; family Cervidae; genus Odocoileus; species Odocoileus virginianus. The sequence goes on from NC_069679.1 coordinate 29,572,642, forward strand.
TTAAAGAGATGGGAATATCAGACCATCTTAGCTGTCTCTTGAGAAACCTGGATATGGGTAAAGAAGCAACAGTTAGAACCAGACATGGAACAGTGTGTTGGTTCAAAATTGGGAAAGGAGTACGTCAAGGCTGTGTATTATCCCCTTGCTTATTTAACTTATATGCAGAGTACATCATGTGAAATGCTGGGCTGGATGAAGCACAGCTAGAATCTAGAATCAAGATTGCCAGGAGAAATATCAATAACCTCAGATATGCATATGACACCACTTTTATGGCAGAAGACAAAGAGGAACTAAAGAGCTTCTTGATGAAGGTGAATGGAGAACAAAAAAGATGGCTTAAAACCCCAATACAGTATACTAACGCATATATATGGAATTTAGAAAGATGGTAACAATAACCCTATATGCAAAACAGAAAAAGAGACACAGATGTACAGAACAGACTCTTGGACTCTGTGGGAGAAGGCGAGGGTGGGATGTTTAGAGAGAACAGCATCAAAACATGTATATTATCAAGGGTGAAACAGATCACCAGCCCCTGTTGGATGCATGAGACAAGTGCTCGGGGCTGGTGCACTGGGAAGACCCAGAGGGATCGGGTGGAGAGGGAGGTGGGAGGGGGGATCAGGATGGGGAATACATGTAAATCCATGGCTGATTCATGTCAATGTATGGCAAAAACCACTACAATATTGTAAAGCAATTAGCCTCCAACTAATAAAAATAAATGGAAAAAAACAAAACCCTCAATATCCAAAAAACAAAGATCATGGCATGTGGTCCCATCACTTCATGGCAAAAAAATGAGAGAACAATGGAAACAATGAAAGAATTTAGTTTTGGGGGCTCCAAAATCACTGCAGATGGTGACTGCAGCCATGAAAATAAAACATTTGCTCCTTGGAAGAAAAGCTATGACCAACTTAGACAGCATATTAAAAAGCAGAGATATTACTTTGCTGACAAAGGTCCATACAGTCAAGGCTATGGTTCTTCCAGTAGTCATGTATGGATGTGAGAGCTGGATCATAAAAAAGGCTGAGAGTTGACAAATTGATGCTTTTGAACTGTGGTGTTGGAAAAGACTCTTGAGAGTCCCTTGGACTGCAAGGAGATCTAGCCAGTCAATCCTAAAGGAAATCAACCCTGAATATTCATTGGAAGGAGTGAGGCTGAAGCTGAAGCTCCAAAACTTTGGACACCTGATGCAAATAACCGACTCATTAGAAAAGACCCTGATGCTGGGAAAGATTGAAGGCAGGAGGAGAAACGGACAACAGAGGATGAGATGGTTGGATGGCATCATCAACTCAATGGACATGAGTTCGAGCAAGCTTTGGGATAGTGAAGGACAGGGAAGTCTGGCATGCTGCACTCTGTGGGGTCACAAATATTTGGACAGGACTGAGTGACTGAACAACATAGCCCAGCAGATGGTTATCTGGCCTGAACAGGCTGAAGACCTAATTAAGCTTTCTAAAGGGTGATTTAGGCAATGCTCTTTCTCAATGCAACCATCTTCTTTCATAAAATTATATAGATACAAGAAATTTTCCAGAGGGCACATTTTCTATATAGAGTTCAGCATTCTGGATGACTGATAAATTGAGCTCTATTAAAGAAAACAAGTTGAAAAGCTAGTGTTCCTTCAAGATTTGTATCATATGGAAGTAGAAATTCTGGTCTTATAAGTGAAACTCAACTCTTGAGTCAAGATTTTTACAAAAAAAAAAAAAATGGACTAACGCAGAGAGGTGACTGATTACGCAGAACATATATTGATCAAGCCAAATTATAGACATCTAGAACAAAGGCTTTAAGAACACAAATCCAGTCCAAATTATTGCTATCCTACAATTTTTCATATCAATTGTAATTAATTAATTGAAGGTTGAGATTTTATGTTGCATTTCCTCTATGTTATGATGCATTTGCTATAGGATTTGGTGTGTCTGGTGAGTAAAGGTAACAGAAAGTAGTTTGGTAGTTGGAAAGTGCTTACTATATACTTACACATAAACCTAAAGGCTATTTTAATCAATATTAAGATTACATGGTATCCTGTTATTTGTGAGGGCAATGTGGATCACTTACTAGAGATATTTACTGTGACCACTGCACTATGAGAATTAAGGAACTTTACATAGATTGTTCCCAATGTTACCATCTTGACTATAGCAAGTTTGTTTCTCCTCTATGATTAGAGAATGAAAGAAGACCAGTAGAGAAATGTAATAACATTTAAAAGCACTGGTATTTTTCAATGATCTTGCTCCCCAATTATCATGATGTTTGGGTAGAAATTTTATTGATATAAGTAAGTATCATATTATTTTGCCAAGTGTGTAAATGGTGCTCATTTTAAAGCCATGAGTTGCTCTCTCTGCTGGAAGTGTATTAAGTTTAGGTGAAACAAATTCTAAAAATATTCAACTATATTCACTTCCAAATATGATTTAGGTTTCCCTAAATAAGCACAGGGTGAATTTTTCCGTGATGAAAATTATTTGGAAAACATCCAATTTCTAAATGTGTTTGTTTTATTTGGAACTTTCATTTGTGTTTACAAATCAAATTTTAACTTCAAATGTTAAACAACCACTGTATAATCATGCCTTTAAATATCCTGTAATATATAATATACTAAAGTATCATTCTATACACACTTTATGAGAGTAAGATGTATGCTTTGGAGAAATGTGCAAAGAGGAACAAAAACAATTCAGAGGTCCTCAAGATAAAAATGAAGAAGGGTTATGAAAAAAAAAGTATAATTTAAATAAAAATTCCAAAGCTAAGGGTAGATCAAATATTCCTAATAGGCAGTGTTAGAGTAATTAGCTAATGTCTAATTGTTTCTGTTTCTGCAATTGGCTCATACAAGCAGATAAACAGTCATAAATCCGCTCTATATCTGGCATGTGGAAGTAAGTTTTTGAAACCAGAAATTCCCTGAGCCACTTTGCTAATCAGTGTCAAATTACTAGGACTGGTCTGAGTGCACTGATTCAATCATATCCTTTGGGCTCTACAGTCAAAGAACATGGTATATTTTATGTTTCTGCACAGCACAGACTTAAATATTGGAATAGTTTGTAGAATTTGGCAGCGTTGACGTGAAAAAATAACACTGAACTACAGCTCCTGGCCCCAGTTCTCCCACTAATCGGGTGTATGATTTAGTTAAGTCATTTAACCTCTTAAGCTACAATGTTATTATCTACAAAATATCTTCTCTGGAAGTAAAGATAAAACAAAGTAATGTTCTTAAAGGAATTTTTAAAAATTAAAACACTGTATAGTTATAATTGTAGATCATTCTATGAGATCTCACAGTCCCTTCAATAAAGTGTCTTTACTCTTTGTAATAACATTCATTTTATTTAAAAATATCTAAGATCCTTATTTAGAATTAATACAAATGTTTATTCCTCCCTGGGAACATCTTAGCTGTTAAACCATTACATTTTAGTTGGCAGTTGAAGCTAACATGTATTCTTTCTATTTTTAGCCTAGTAACATGGAACTATACAAAAACATTTCCATTACCCAACTCAAATTTCCTAGCAGATCTCACCAGGTTAACTTTGCTTAATCAGGTAATATAATTTGATGCAATGTTTATTCCATAGATCAATAAAATAGTATAGTATGGCACTCAAATAGTCCTATTAGTTTATATTATCACATAAACTGAGTTGGCACATAACAATTTTTTTTTTTTTTACTTATGTATCAGATTAACCTGTTTTCTAGAATAAGCCTGGGGCAATAATGAACTATGGAAATAATCAAAAAAAAGATTAGGTGTCCCAATGAAGTTGGCTTTTTCTTAAGGTTTTTCTTAAAAAAAAAAAAAAACTGTGGTTTTTCTTAAGGTCGCTATAATCAGAAAAAAATCATAAACACAGGTGACTTCACTTTGACAACTCTTTAAACACGTGGCTTATGGATCAGATTACCTGAACTCTTTCCAGCTCCTTTGGTAATCATATAATCCTGACATGTGAACTAGCCTCTCTGGCTCTGTCTTCCCAGTCTTTAAAACCTGATCAATATCCACTTTTCTCTAGTATATAGCAAATGTTATATGTTTGAAATACATAAACTTTGTAGAAATACAAAGTTTAAGAAAAAAAATCAGACTTATAGTGACTAAGACTTCAGAAATATTTTGCTATGATCACTGTGACATAATGAGTGAGCACTATTTGTACATTAAACTGTGATTCCATCTCTCCAGGTAAAAAAGTGCATTAAATGTCCCTTGTTGGACATACTTACTGAATCCTATTAAGTGTAGGCAAGAACTTTCAACTCTTAGTGTCTCAAGCCAAGAGGACAGTGGAAGAGACATTCAGCTCTGTAGCTAGCATAGCAGGACCTCATCCCCTCATATCTTTCTAGCCACAGCTGTGCTTTCTTTGTCTTCAGTTTTCCTCTAGCAGTACTGACTTCCTCTGTCATTCATAAACAACATGCTATTTCTAGTCCTCTGAGCCTCTGCTCATTCTGGTTTCTCTGCCCCATACACTGTCTCCAATCAATTAAGTCCTGATCATCCTTCAAATCTTAGTTTAGACATCACCTTAAGAAAGACTTCTAATTTCCCATTCTAGTAGACAAGACGGAATCTCCCTTTATTGATGTTCTCCATTGACTCTCAAGCCCCAGTAGAAAATTTCCCTTACGAACTAGCACAGAAATGATGGATATTCTGACTACTCAGCCATACAGGAAATTCTTAAGTATAGAAACTAGACCTTAATAACATTTGTACCCTCAGTACTGAGTCCAACTGCTGACATGTTCAATATATGCTTTTTGAACTTTTCTGAAGAAATAGCTTAGAGATAACCAGAAAACCTTTTGAGAGCTTCTTAAGAAGGAATTTAAATTAGATATACAAAAAAGAAATTTCCAGGACATTAAAGCTGAATGTGTACCCTCTGAGGTTGAATATTATGGTGTCTACCCAGTGAAAATAAGGGTCAAATTCATCTTTCTGATATATTTCAATAAGCAAGTCAATTTTTTCTTCAAGTCTGTGTATTACAGAACTAATTATCTGAGTTCATAACTACAACTTCATAACCCACTTTTGTTTCATACAATACTTGGGGTATTAGGTGAGGATGGGTAGTCAATGATTCCAGTTATTTAATATAAAGATTGCATAGAAATGTCAGTGCTTCCAATGTCAACTTCCATTTTTTAACCAGGTAAGATTATGTTCATTCGTCTTGGTGTTTTAAATGAAAGTCACATATATCTGTGATCTGCCTTAAGAATATGTAACACATTCTACTTTTAGGGGAACGAAATTTGCCACCATAAAATATGTCATTTTGGCACGAGGATTAACATAGGCTGATTAGATTTTTTTTTTTTTTTTTGAAGAATGCTCAGGAATTTTCTCTTATTACCTCTCTCTTAACTGTTTAAAAGAATTTAGATAAAGGACTTGTTCTGGGAACAGAGCTATCAGACGGAAGAGATGCTTAGGGCAGGGTGTGCCAAAGGGCAAGGAGCTGCCATGCGCTCTCCCGCTGAGTCATTCTCCCAGCGTCTTCACAGGGTCACCATCACCCAGAAGCACTCCGAACCCCATCCTTGTGGGGTTTTGTCGAGGCATCATTGCTGCTGCTGCTGCTAACTCGCTTCAGTCGTGTCCGACTCTGTGCAACCCCATAGATGGCAGCCCACCAGGCTCCCCCGTCCCTGGGATTCTCCAGGCAAGAACACTGGAGTGGGTTGCCATTTCCTTCTCCAATGTAGGAAAGTGAAAAGTGAAAGTGAAGTCGCTCAGTCGTGTCTGACTCTTGGCGACCCCATGAACTGCAGCCTACCAGGCTCCTCTGTCCATGGGATTTTCCAGGCAAGAGAACTGGAGTGGGGTGCCATTGCCTTCTCCCCGAGGCATCATTAGGTGGGTACAATTTATTAAATCGTTGACCACTGGTGACTAAACTCCATCTCTAGCTTCTCACCCCTCCCCAGTGGTTGGGGGTGTGGCTGAAAGTTCTAACACTGTATAACAATTATAACAGCCTACATTTGAGCTCTGAAGAGTAACAAGGAGTATAACCATATATATAACTCTAATTTTTGTTAAGGAAAACAAGAAAAAATAAAACAAAACATAGATAATAACAATGACTGGTTTTAGTGATGAAAATTTAATCCTTTGAGTAATTGCACTTATTTATATGATCCAAATTATATTATTGATAATACTTAAAATATTAATTTTTCAAAAAAGGTAGGTCCACCATTCTATAGCACCCTTAGATCTATTAGATTTTCAAGGTTTGCATAGCACACTAGACTAGACAATCTGTATATTATTCAGATATTTTACTTTCATTTCACTTTGTATAGTGAACATAGATTTATCATTTTATATGAAATTAGAAAATAAATACATTGGAGATGTTAGTATATACATTTCAATGATTACCCTGCATATATTTTTAAATTTCCATTGGAAAAAGGAATAGAGCCTAAAATTCTCATTATCACTCAGTTAATTTGGAATCTGTAATAATGCAGTTTAGAGCTTGGGAAACTGTCTTACAAAGAAATTCATAGTGAATATATCTAACATGTGTGCAATGTATGTGTGCGTGTGTGTGTGTGTGCACGCTGTCACTTCTGTTGTGTCTGATTCTTTGCTTTTGAAATGAAGCTGTATCATCATTTTTTGTAAATATGAAAGCATGAATGTAAACTTGTGATATATTTATTAATACACTTAGGATATGTTCAAAATTAATAGAAATTATTCAAATTTTATAAAACTCACAGACAAGTGCTTCCAAAACACTTGTCTAAAATACTTTCACATTTCCCTTTCTTGGTAGTTTTTTATCATTTTCTTCCACGTTCTATACATTTTTCCTATTTTCTCCTTATTTAAAAGAATGTTTCCATGTTGCAAAGTACCTGTATTTTATGTTACTACCTTTATTATTTAGGAAAAGTAGATATCATATATCTAAGTATGTCTCTGTTTCTTCTGGTTTCCATTTGTGTTTATCTATCCTGATTCACTTTTATCAAGGCACTTTATCCTTGAAATTGACTTTTCAAGCTTATCAAAGGAAAACATTTTCCTGACTTCATGCTCACTTGTTACCCATAGAGACAGGTTTCATTTTAGACTGAGTTAGGAAAACATAGTTGCAGTAAAAGCCACCTTCCAAGGGGTCAAAAAGAATTATTCTAGGTTCACACAAAGAAAAGGAATAAAATTCAAATCTACTTTTTATTTTTGTGTTCTTGAAAAACATCCCATTAATCAATATTTAAATCAAGTAGGAAAATATATAATAGAATACATTCTAATTCTATATTATGTCCAGGAGTGAAAGATATACAAACACAAGAAGAGAGAACTGAAAAGACCAGAGAAACATGACAGAATCTCAGGATTTAACCAAACCCTAAATTCAGAGTTCTCAAATTTATATACACACATGAAATCCAACATTTATGAAGGAAAAGGTGTGAAAAGATTTCAATCTACAATGGAATCAGAGGATATGAAATGGTGAACTTGACAAAAGGCAGGAGAACATATTCATATGATTCCTTAAGGAAATGGTTTTAAAATTCCACATAAAGCTGAAAAATACAATTATTAATTTTCTTGTTTTGTTTTCATTTATTAGAGAGATAAGCCCTACTTTCATACTCCAATATGTGGGAGATATATGCTTCAAATTTTAAGAGAAAGATTCTACATAAATAGATTAACACTACCATCTTGTATTGCTTTAAATTTCAGTGTTGTTTATAGTGATATTTAAAACATAATGCATGAAGTAGGCCCTATATGCTGCCAAGCTGTTAAAGAAGACCCCTAAACAAAATGTGGACATTTGCTTTGGTATTATCCTTTTTTAGAAACTATATTGAATTTTCTATTCAATATTTGTGGTAGTTGTTACTTTCTTCTTTTCCCAGTGTATTCTGCCTGCTCTATCTTTGATACATTTTTCTGTAGACACAGACTTGCACACACACACAAATATATACAGACAAACACACAGAAACATATATTCACATGCCACCCAGAGAAGGAAAGCATAAAATGTACTGTTTTAAAGCCCCAAACAACTACATTCTGTGGAAATGCCTTTTTCTGGGGTAATTGGCTTTTTTTTTTTTTTAGTATCTTTTACTGGTCTACATAGAACAGTCTAAATAGGAGGGCATCACCATGAAAAGAATTAAATTGCTACGCATAAAAAGTAAGATATATATGAGTTGTGCCTACTATTGATGTCTCAGGGTTAGGAAGTAAAGATGTCACTTAGAAGGGAATTAAGGAAACAGCAACCAGAGAGTGATTGCTTACAGAAGAAAATGCTAATGACGATTAGCTAGGAACTCTGATAACTCATTCTACTCTGTCCCCCAATTTCTGGAAAGCTTCAGTAATCTGTTTTGCCTCTTGACCTTAGATTAAGACTACTTTAGGGAAATTATGAAGGGAGATTATATCCAATAAATTAAATTATGAGAGAGGAAAATTATAATTTGCTAAGGGAGGGATGATGGTGACGGGAAAGCTGAGAACATAGGAGGAATTCAGATTGAGAGATTCACAGAATTAAGAAACCCAGAAATTCTCAGAAATATTAGAGAAGCAGGCTAGGAAACATCTCATAATTAATGGTAGGGCTCCAGCTGCTTTATAAAGTTTATGTTGAGAAAATCAAAATGAAGTAAAAGGATTGAAATAAAACTTTTAATCATCCATACCTATCGTTATTGGTGAAATTAAATGCAAAAATATATACTGCACACATATGGCTGTCAGGACGAAGAATAATTAGCTATCACAACCACCTTTACTTTAATCATATGGTACCTATTATATAACTTATATTCAAAGTATCTGTTTGAGTTTACATTACAATATTCTCTTACCTGCATACAGACTACTTTTCTTTCTTATTTGAAAGGTATCCTTATTATGGAACAAAAATTGATAGGTTATCAGTAAATATTCATTGAATTATATTAAAGCTTTCCCATTTAAATACCGATTAACATGGAAAGCAGAAATAGTTTCACTACCTTGGAAAAGAATGAAACATTTAGCAATTAATTAAATATAACTAAGCCAGGACTCAAGAAAATGCCAATGTTTGAGTTTATAATGTAGGAAGAATGCTCACTGTTTTGAGCAAAACAGACGAAAGCGGAAGTGTACAAAACAATCATGGTGAGGCATAAAAGACACACTGCTAGTAAATGTTCTTTTGTAATCTGGCTTCAATTTTTTTTTTTTGGCTTCAAATTTTAATGCAGTTCATTGTTACTGTTATTTTGTTATTTTTGTTTTAACAATGTATAAAGAGATTTGAAGCTATCAATATTCTATATTCAAAATAAAGTCAAATTATTTACTAGGTAAAAGAGATGAGACACTGAAAAACTAGCATCTCATCTACACTGAATTTATGTAGCTTACTATTGCTAAAAGGGAAAGAATATACATTTCTATTCCTATCAATTTTAGTATATTCAGGTGGATAACAAATCTCTATTTGAATTTTATGAACAGATTGACTCCAACTTTTCAGGCCCCCACTCAACATTAAAGCTGAAAATTCAAGGCGCTGATATTTTGAGATCAAGTGTCAACAAAGAGCATGCATATTCAGATCATCAAATCTATTCTTTTTCTCATTTAAGGGAATCTATCTAACAACCATAAGAACAAGCACATCAGTGTTAAGAAATTCTGTATATGAACTAATTAATATGCAAAATAGGCAAAAAATTATTGCAGCCAAGAGTTGGAGGCTATACGATCAAATAAGATTCTTAATAAACACTGGTTTACACAATGAGGTACTATCTCATGCCGGCCAGATGGCTGCTATCCAAAAGTCTACAAACAATAAATGCTGGAAAGGGTGCAGAGAAAAGGAAACCCTCTTACACTGTTGGTGGGAATGAAAACTAGTACAGCCACTATGGAGAACAGTGTGGATATTCCTTAAAAAACTGGAAATAGAACTGCCATATGACCCAGCAATCCCACTGCTGGGCATACACACTGAGGAAACCAGAACTGAAAGAGACACGTGTACCCCAATGTTCATCGCAACACTGTTTACAACAGATAGGACATGGAAGCAACCTAGATGTCCATCAGCAGACAAATGGATAAGAAAGTTGTGGTATATACATACAATGGAATATTACTTAGCTATTAAAAAGAATACATTTGAATCAGTTCTAATGAGGTGGATGAAACTGGAGCCTATTATAGAGAGTGAAGTAAGTCAGAAAGAAAAACAGCAATACAGTATATTAACACATATATATGGAATTTAGAAAGATGATAATGATGACCCTATATCTGAGACAGCAAAAGAGACACAAATATAAAGAATAGACTTTTGGACTCTGTGGGAGAAGGTGAGGGTGGGATGACTTGAGAGAATAGCATTGAAACATGTATATTATCATATGTGAAATCGATCACTGGTCCAAGTTCAATGCATGAAACAGGGAACTCAAAGTTGGTTCACTGGGATGACCCTGAGCGATGGGGTGGGGAGGGTGGTGGGAGGGGGTTCAGGATGGGAGACACATATACACTCATGGCTGATTCATATCAACGTATGGCAAAAACCACTACAATATTGTAAAGTAATTAGCCTCAAATTAAAAGAAATAAATAAATTTTTAAAAAAGAAACACTGGTTTATTTAGTCATCAATGTCAAAATCCAAGAATTAAGATCAAATTACAAATTAGGATCATTTGTACTCCGTAACATGGGATGGCTTGGTGCTCATCTTCAGAAGTAGGCAGAAAGGAAAAGATCAATAATTTATCCTGAGAATTCTAAAACATACCAGTCTGGTTATTTAGAACAGACAGTGGCAAGATATGTTCCATCTTCAAACAAGGAGCAACAAGCTCAAATTATAATCACATAAAAGTGTGTATGTATATATGCATGTGTGGATACATATATATGTGTGTGTATATATACATATATATATATATATATATATATATATGGAGAGGGGAGAGAATATGGCAAGGGTTGGGGAAGGAAGAGACAGACACACAGACAGACTTTTGGAAGGTAAGACTCTTCCAAAACTACCTAAGAAAATAATCATGTTTTCCCAAGACTATAGGAGGAAACAACACATCTCTTGTGGTATTGTCACATAACTTATTACATGTTACTTTGGATGTGGCCCAAGATCAAATGGTCATTTCAATTAACATATTTTTCAAATCTAGACAAATACAATGTGTATCCTGAACAAATTAGGTTTTTGGTTGTTTTTTTTAACACAAATGAACTGATGTATATTAATATTTAAAATACTAGAAGCAGAATTTTTTATAAACAGATTGCTCTATAAGACTCAGGAACTTCTCAAAAAAGATACACTTGCTAAAGCAAACAGCTGATCTAATTTTAAAATTAGGTACTTGACATATTCTGGTGTTATTTTTTTTTTAAGAAGATACTGGACAATATATTTATATTCTTTAAAAATAAGTAATTGCAAAGTAACACATATTTGCACATACAATTCTTGGACTAGTACATGTGTCCTATTATACATAGTAATCATTGTTATAAAATGAAGTTAATCATAATTAAGAAAAGGGGAAAGGCTCAGGTAAAATTCACAAGACAACATCTTTAATATTTTTTTATTTTAATTTATCAGGCACTGAAATGTTGTCATTAAATGTACCAGGAATGCTTTTTCAGTAAGATTTCAAATGTGTTGTATTCTCTCTAATGCAAGAGATGCAAAAGAACCAAGCATGTAAAATTATAGGTGCCTCTAGTCTCCTAGTTTATCTTTTCTTTTATCTTCACTCTCATCTTTTAATTAGAAAAGACATTTGGGTTATTTTAACCCTGATTACTTATGTGATGAAATGTTTTCAACCATGAATCTTCTTTTTAATTCAAGTATATAGTTTCTAGGAGACTCCCGAAATGGCTACTAGAATATGTGTTTTCTGTAATACGTACATTAATTATAATGGCTTATTGTTAACAATTTGAAACATCAGGAATACTAAGAGATCACCTTACTAAGTTCTTCACTTGCATAAAAAAATTGGTGGCAGAGACTAAGACAAGTCATACAATTTAAAATGTCACCACTAGAATTAGAACCCAGTGACAGATTCAGAATCTATCCTACAATTTATAGTCTATGTCTCCCCATTCTAGTGTGTACCCATATTCACAGTTCAGGCAAAAACTATGTGTAGTGTAACATTTTCATTAACAAAACTATAACTGAAAAACAGCCAAAGCCAGAAGTACATATTTCAAATAGTTATTAAGTAATGCAGTTACTGATCTAGGCTCTTTTGGAAGAAGCAATTATGATTCATGAAGGGAAGAGCTTATACTCTAATGAGAAGGAGATAGAAAAAGAGAGAGAGAACAGAGACATACAAAGATAGATATAGATACAGATTTATATCAAATATATCTGTATCTATGTCAATCTATCTATCAATTAGTAGTTAGAAGGTTGACATTACTAAAAACAGAAAAAAGGTCAGATTTAGAGGATAAAAAGATTACACCTAGCTAGAGGTTTCAGGGTTACCATTAGAAAAAAGGTATTTGAATGCTGTTTTGAAGGTGGTAAAGAGTGAGTTCATAGAGGTGACTCTTTAAGAATATTTGTGACAAAGGAAATGGAATTACAAGCAACAGCAAGTTCAAAATTACACAGGGTAACAAACTGCTCACCCTGACGGGAATTTGGTATATGATTTCAGAGAAGGGTGAAGGATCTTGTTTTCCAATTTAGGAGTCTGAATTTTGAATCACAGGTAATGAGTAGTCATATAGAGTTTTCAAACAGAGAAAGAACAAGGAATGCTTACATTCATGCATGAATTTGGCTTGGTTATTCAGGCCAAGAAAATCATGTCCCACTGGAGTTGATCCTTGATGAGAGGCAAAAAGGGGCAAGTTTGTTTGTCTGTTTTTTCAGGTACAGCTGGAAATAATGAGAACCACTAAATAACACACACAGAGAACTGAGCTCATGCTTGAGAAGAAGGTAATATTTAAGCCCTTGGAACCCACTGCACTTTATTGCCCATAACAGTTAGACAAGAACTTTCTGTTATTTTCATCTGAAAATGTTTCTGCTCATAAAGCAACATTCATCTGATAGAAATGTTCTGAAGGGAAAGGGAAGATCAGAGATGGGGAAAAGTAGTAGGATTTCTTGCAGGAGATAAAAGGGCCTCCTTTGGTAAATGACAGTGGGACTGGAGAAGCAGGGATGAATTCAGAGAATTTGAGACATGGCAGCTAACAGTACTATCTATGAGTCAGATGGCTTACCTCATGGCTCTGTGGTAAAGAATCTCCCTGCAATGCAGGAGACACAGGAGATGTGGGTTTGATCCCTGGATTGGGAAGATTCCTTGGAGAAGGGCATGGCAGTCCATCCCAGTATTCTTGCCTGGAGAATCCCCTGGACAGAGAAGCCTGGCAGGCTACAGTCCGTAAGTTTGCAAAGAATCAGACACGACTGAAGCAACTGAGCATGCATGCACGCATCTGTGTGTCAAACACTGGGCTACACACATATCAAACATCATCTAATTTACTCCTTGGATAGACATATGGCATAATGAATGAAAATAAATCTCTCTCATGATAGGTATTTAAAAAAAAAACCAAATATTGAGAGAAATGATGTTTAAAGTAGCAAAGCTAGAATTTAAATCATGTCTAATTTCAGAATCCAATATTTTAACTTTCAAAGGCATATTTAGAAAAAGGGAAGATCAAATAGTGACTCTATTTTCTTCCCCCCCTCGGGTGGGAGGCAGCACTCCCTGTGGCTCAGTCCGCACATCTGGGCACATGAGGTGAGCTGAAGCCAGCAGCAGGGAAGGGCGGGGTGCGGAGAAACTCCACAGAGCTGGTCCTCACATCAGCAGCTGCTGCCCCCATCAGCAGCCACACGTCATAGGTCTCCAGTTCACTGGGCAAGGTCTAGTTCAAAACCAGGATTTGGAGGAACAGCAGCAGCCCACCCACCATTCACAGGACCTTCCCTCATGATCTGAAACCACTACCAGGAGGTTCTGGGTGTCTGGAGGCAGCTGGTAACCACTCTTGGGGCGAGGAGCAGGATGCCAGCATCAGGGAGTTGGGTATGGTGACCACTCAGGTCCCCACAGCGCTGAGGCCTCAAATCCAGAGGCAGCCTCTGCTCCACGTGGCTGGGGGGCTTCTGAAAGGAGAGAGCAGGCCGCACGCTGGAAGAGAAAGCACTGCTCCATCGACAGTGACTCAGACAGGGAGGAGAGACATCCTTTAAGGTGGGACAGGGAATTCAAGAGGAGAAAAATAATGAAGGGAAATAATTATAAACTTATTTTAGTCACATTAACTTTTAGAAATCATTAGGAGACAAAACTGAAATTTCACAGAAGCTGGCTGAATGTCTCATATATACAAGGAGGAAGATCTGCAAAGCAATGCGAGTTCAAATCATCATATTGCCAAGCAAGAGAGCAGAGTAAGAGAACAAGATGAGGCCAAAACCTAATTTGGGGAAAGAAAGATAAACAGCAGTAAAGACACAGTGAAAGTTCCTTAGTCTTGTCTGATTCTTTGCAACCCCGTGGACTATATGTAGTCCATGGAATTCTTCAGGCCAGAATACTGGAGTGGGTAGCCTTTCCCTTCTCCAGGTGATCTTCCCAAACCAGGGATTGAACCCAGGTCTCCTGCATTGCAGGCGGATTCTTTACCAGCTGAGCTACCAGAGAAGCCCTAATAAAGATAACATCTTGAAGGTAAAAACAGAACTAGCATCTCAACATCATAGACAAAGAAGAAAAAAACAGTAATAAGAATGAGTGCTCACTCAGTAAACATGCCCTCTTCAAGGAGCCTATACCAATTCAGACTGATACACGTGATATGTATTTATACCTCTCTAAATATTTTCATAAAATGCATCTGTATCTATTTATATGTGATCAATCAATTTATACATTTGTATCTTACAGTTTCAAGTTAGCACTTCAAGCAAAAACCTCATATAGTTAGATTACTTATATTTTTAACTGAACTGTAGGGCTTCCCTGGTAGCTCAGCTGATAAAGACTCTGCCTGTTATTCAGGAGACCCTGCTTCAATTTGTGAGTCAGGAAGATCCCCTGGAGAAGGGATAGGCTACCCATCCCACTATTCTTGGGCTCTCCTGGTGGCTCAGCAGGCAAAGAATCCGGCTGCAATGCGGGAGACCTGGGCCTGATACCTGGGTTGGGGAGACCCCCTGGGGAAGGGGACGGCTACCCACTCCAGTACTCTGGCCTGGAGAATTCCATGGACCATATAGTCCACGGGGTCGCAAAGAGTAGGACACAACTGAGCAACTTTCACTTTGACTGAGCAGTAAAGTGTGGTACTTTATCTTATGTTGTACACAAAGCAACGTTTAAGAACATATACTTCAAACACAAGGATCAATAGGGAACATATTGACACTGGCAAACAGAAAGTAACAGCTGAAGAAATCAGATTACTTCTACCACTTCAACCATACATTTTTTTTTCCATTTATTTTTATTAGTTGGAGGCTAATTACTTTACAATATTGTAGTGGTTTTTGCCATACATTGACATGAATCAGCCATGAATTTACATGTGTTCCCCATCCCGATCCCCCCTCCCACCTCCCTCTCCACCCGATCCCTCTGGGTCTTCCCAGTGCATCAGCCCCGAACACTTGTCTCATGCATCCAACCTGGGCTGATGATCTGTTTCACACTTGATAATATACATGTTTCAGTGCTATTCTCTCAGATCATCCCACCCTCGCCTTCTCCCACAGAGTCCAAAAGTCTGTTCTGTACATCTGTGTCTCTTTTTCTGTTTTGCATATAGGGTTATCATTACCATCTTTCTAAATTCCATATATATGTGTTAGTATACTGTATTGGTCTTTATCTTTCTGGCTTACTTCACTCTGTATAATGGGCTCCAGTTTCATCCATCTCATTAGAACTGATTCAAATGAATTCTTTTTAATGGCTGAGTAATATTCCATAGTGTATATATGTGTACCACAGCCTCCTTATCCATTCGTCTGCTGATGGACATCTAGATTGCTTCCATATCCGGGCTATTATAAACATTTTAATACAAATAACTAAATGGTAAGAAATACCTCGGAAGAAAAGTTATGGCCAACCTAGACAGCATATTAAAAAGCAGAGACATTACTTTGCAAACAAAGGTCTGTCTAGTCAAGACTATGATTTTTCAGTAGTCATGTATGGATGTGAGAGTTGGACTATAAAGAAAGCTGAGTGCCAGCCAATGAATTGATGCTGTTGAACTGTGGTGTTGGAGAAGAATCTTGAGAGTCCCTTGGACTGCAAGGAGATCCAACCAGTCCATCCTAAAGGAAATTAGTCCTGAACGTTCACTGGAAGGACTGATGTTCAAGCTGAAACTCCAATACTTTGGCCACCTGATGCAAAGATCTGACTCACTGGAAAAGACCCCAATGCTGGGAAATATTAAAGGCGAGAGGAGAAAGGGACGACAGAGGATGAGATGGTTGGATGGCATCACCGACTCAATGGACATGAGTCTGAGTAAACACCAGGAGTTGGTGATGGACAGGGAGGCCTGGCATACTGCAGTCCAAGGAGTTGCAAAGAGTTGGACATGATTGAGCAACTGAACTGAATTGAACTGAAGAAATACTGTCCCATTTTTCTTAAATGTTTTTCTATTTCCTGCTTATTTTTTAACATTTTCTTCCCCTGATTAATTTTGCATATTTAAATCCTTGTTAAATTTA
Organism: Odocoileus virginianus; assembly: GCF_023699985.2. NCBI lineage: Eukaryota > Metazoa > Chordata > Mammalia > Artiodactyla > Cervidae > Odocoileus > Odocoileus virginianus. Next base: position 29,589,519 of record NC_069679.1, read on the forward strand.
AGTACTCATGCTACATAATTATCCTGCTCAAGAAAAAATACTTTTACTTCATTATTAAGAAACAATATTAAAGAACAAAATCCACATATTGACCAATTTTCAAGATCATTATTTGACTCCTTTCCCTTTGGAAATACTCTGTAATTAAGAAGAAAGTAAGTTCCAATTTTAAAATAAGTCTAATAAGTGTGACATCAACAGAAAATGTCTTTCAAATTCACAATGCGTGGTCAGTTTAGGTTTCAAAGTTTCCTTTTGAAGGATTTTTGCTTTTGCCTACTAGAATCCTTAAAGCTTCAAGGAAATATTCATTTGCCAGCAGAAAGAAATTCATAAGATGATCAAAATGATCCAAGAATGAAATACAGCTACTCCCTCCCAAACCCAGATACCTGCTGAAAGTCCAGCAAAGAAAGAACATAAGCACAGCAGTAAAACAGGAAATGAGACAAATAGCAAGTTAAGAGACAAAAAGTAAGGTATATTGCAAACATACTTTCATAATTTGACAACAGTAATTATTACAGCCAAATGAAAAAAAAAAAAAAAAAACACAAAAACAAAAGAATTACTAAGAAAGTTTAACAGATGCATTTAAAAAAAAAAAAAATCCCCATTGCATGAGACTCTGACCTTTTAAAGTTCTCGCTCTGATCTCCATGACAAGGGGAGAATGTCAACTATGTTTTTAAGCAACATTTCTGTATTAAGTTGTTTCTGGATTGAGAGGAACATTAATATCTGATAAGAAGACATAAGTTAGAACTTAGTGTAGTTGGTGACTTTTGTGACTTCGGGGACTTTGGAAGTTGTATCTATAGATTTGTTACAAGAGACATTGATTCCTGTGGGGCAGAGAATTCTGCCAGAGTCCCCATCTCCGAATTACAGAGATCTTGTCTCCTTATACACAAGTCATCATCTAGGCAGAGGTTCTCAATGGACATAATTTATACCCCTTTGAGTACAATTCTGCCCATCACAAGCATACCTGATGTGTATAACTTTGATTATACCTGGTATAACTAAGCATACCTGATGGGTATAGAAGACAGCTGGCAAGGTCGAGAGATACATTTTATTGTCATGACATGAGGGAGGGGTGTGCTACTGTACCTAAAGATTAGAGGCCAGGGAAACCTCCAAACATCCTAAAATTAACAAGATCTATGCATTAGATACCAGTGATATCCCTCTTCCAATTATGACAATCAAAATGTGTTGACAATTTTCAAGTGCTCCCAGAAGTGGGGACAGGTGGACATGCTGGCAAGCTGTGGTTCCTGTCTTATATCTGCAAAAGTGTATTTGAGTCCATATGTGTCTATAGTAACCCCATGAGTTGAGTTTGAATGTAGTTGAAACTAAGAAGATCCTCTGGTAGGTTATACAATAGAACAGTTCACTACTAGGTTAAAAGTTATTAACATAATATAATATAATCCCCAATAATATAATATATGCAAAACTCTTTGGTGTTAAATATTAAAATATTATATTGAGCCAAACAATTGATAATATCTAAAGAAAAAACTGCTAGCACATAACCTAAAATTCTGTATGAACAATGTTCGTAAGTGGATTAAACATTGGTAAATGCATCTCTCTTGCTGAAGTGATAGGAAGTCATGTCTTCCTGTGACAATATCGGCCTTTGATTTCTCATTTCCTGATTGGTTTCATGCACTGACTGAAGTGCCTTTCTATCATCCAATTTCTTATATTGTTACCTAACTTCTAAAGTGCTTGTGCTGTTTTTCCTAACCAGAAACTCATGTCTTTTACATACTTTATATTTTCCTCTGCACGAAATGTTTCATGGCAGGTATTATAAAATATATTGATCAAGTCACAAGCATGTTCATGGAATTTATTATTGTAAAACTCTGTGTGATTTATTTAATGGTTTATTATTATTATCTTTTTATTTTCATGGGAGAAATGCACACTAGAAAATGCCTCAATTCTGTATTTGGAAAGAATACATTTATTATTGGATGAGGGAATAAACCCTTTTTTAACTAAAAATTATTAAAAAGGTACAGGATTTTTATAGTTACACACATATATTTACAAACATCTTTATGCTTACTTCTCTTAGAGGATGTATTTTCATAAAGTGAGGGAGGGAGAAGGATAAGAAAATATCCCAGGGAGAGAGCCAACGTAAATCTTCTTCATTCAAACAACATTTAATCACATATATGAAGGCTTTCAAGGGAGAATACCATCTTTTCAGTATTATGGAAATACTACAATCATCTATTTGAATTCGTATCTCCATAACAGGGGTGGGCAGAAGTTCGTAACTGACAACATCAGTCAACAAATTCTTGCCTGAGTTAAGCTGACAATACTTTTAACCATTCTGTTAAAACTGGCTGGTTCCTGTCTCACTTCTTCACATAGATGCTGAAAATAAAACTTTTAATGAAAGTTATTTTTCTAAATATTAAACTATCCCATATTCTACATTAAGATGGAAGCAGAGATGGCACCAGGAAAAAAAAAAATGTTTTATTTTCCTTACAAGATCTATATACTTGATGAACTGATCATCTTTCCAGGTGATCTGTGCTCCACAGTTCAATGAAGATATCTTGTCGGTGTTCTGCATTGAAAAGCTCTTTAGAATGGGAGGTTAAAGAATCCACCTGCAATGCAGGAGACCTGGGTTCAATCCCTGGGTTGGGAAGATCCTCTGGAGAAGGGAAGGGCTACCCACTCCACTATTCTGGCCTAGAGAATTCCATGGACAGAGAAGCCTGGCAGCCTACAGTCAATGGGGACTCAAAGTGGGACACGACTGAGCAACTTTCACTTTCACATTTTACTTTAGAATGAAAGAGTTTCCATTGTCTTTGACAATTCCCTTAGATTAAATACCCTTCTGCTGTCTCTGAAAGAGTGAGAACCAGGAAGCAAGAGGATAGCCCAGGAAGGCAGGAGCAGTTCAGTTCAGTTCAGTTGCTCAGTTGTGTCCATCTCTTTGTGACACCATGGACTGCAGCACCCTAGGCCTCCCTGTCCATCACCAAGTCCTGGGCTTTACTCAAACTCATGTCCATTGAGTTGGTGATGCCATCCAACCACCTCATTCTCTGTCATCCCCTTCTCCTCCCACCTTCTGTCTTTCCCAGTGTCAGGGTCTTTTCAAATGAGTCAGCTCTTCACATCAGGTGGCCAAAGGATTGGAGTTTCAGCATCAGTCCTTCCAATGAACATTCAGGACTGATTTCCTTTAGGATGGACTGGTTGGATCTCCTTGCAGTCCAAGGGACTCTCAAGAGTCTTCTCCAACACCACAGTTCAACAGCATCAATTCGTTGGCGCTCAGCTTTCTTTATAGTTCAACTCTCACATCCATACATGACTACTGGAAAAACCATAGCTTTGACTAGACAAAACTTTGTTGGCAAAGTAATGTCTCTGCTTTTTAATATGCTGTCTAGGTTGGTCATAGCTTTTCTTCCAAGGAGCAAGCATCTTTTAGTCTCATGGCTGCAGTTACCATCTGCAGTGATCTTGGAGCCCCCAAAAATAAAGTCTGCCACTGGTTCCACTGGTTTTCCATCTATTTTCCATGAAGTGATGGGACATTACTTTGCCAACAAAGGTCTGTCTAGTCAAGGCTATGGTTTTTCCAGTGGTCATGTATGGATGTGAGAGTTGGACTGTGAAGAAAGCTGAGCTCCAAAAAATTGATGCTTTTGAACTGTGGTGTTGGAGAAGACTCCTGAGAGTCCCTTGGACTGCAAGGAGATCCAACCAGTCCATCCTACAGGAGATCAGTCCTGGCTGTTCACTGAAAGGACTGATGCAACTCCAATACTTTGGCCACCTCAAACGAAGAGTTGACTCATTGGAAAAGACCCTGATGCTGGGAGGGATTGGGGGCAGGAGGAGAAGGGGACGACAGAGGATGAGATGGCTGGCTGGATGGCATCACCGACTCGATGGACTTGAGTTTGTGTAAACTCTGGGAGTTGGTGATGGACAGGGACGTCTGGCATGCTGCAATTCATGGGATCACAAAGAGTCGCACACGACTGAGCGAATGAACTGAACTGAACTGAACTGATGGGACCACATGCCATGATCTTAGTTCAGCTAAAGTAAATTCATCACAAAGCCTCTGCAAAATATCATATCCACTTGGTACATTCAATTTTCAAATATTCAGGAGGTACATAAAAATAAAATCTTTAAACAAATCTTTTTTTCAAGGCAGCTCCATTATAATTTCTCATTAAATCTTCTGGGAATTGAGGTGAAGTATACTTATATGACATACTGACTTGAGATAAAAATCTTAGAGTTTATTTTATACAGTTTAAATTGTACACTATCATATAAGGCTATAGTTTCTTCTTTTTAAAGACAAGATCTTAACTACTTAGGGATGCGGAAGCTAAGATGGGAGAAAATAACACAAATATTAATGTTCTCAAAATATTAACACTGCCTCAAGGTTTCATTGATTAATGTTTTTAATAACTTCTGCAAACATCAGAAGAACAAATATGGCCATTTAATTCAAATAAAGGAACTCTGTGTAATAAATACTGAGTTCCATTTAATAATCATTCATGTTAAAATATGAAAAGTGAATGCTTAAAATATTATTTTCTTGGTAAATGCAAATGTTTTCCCCAACCTACATTCACTTGAGAAGATAAAATTTTACATTTCCTCTTAGTAAAGTTTTAGCTTTAACCTTATCTCAAGTACAGAGATCCTGGAAATGGATAAGTTAATCAAGAATCTACCAGTTTTATAGCTGCTCTCATGCTAGAAATGTAAGAGCTGCTTTGGCCCACAAAGACCTTAAGTTTTAGTAAGAATGGATCAGAGGGTCTTTAGAGAAGGAAACAGGAAATAGTAAGGTAGAGGAGGAATAATTTGCACTAAGAAAATGGATACTTTACATTAAAACATTTCAGAACTGATACATTAAAATGATACTCATAATTTCTACTCTGTGCTGCCTGGTGAGCAATATTCTGGGAGATTTGCAAAGTTATTTCAAATAAATGTTAATTGAAAATGGAAAATGTTTTTCTTTTCTTGGAAATAGAAAACTAAAGCTCAGAGATATTAAGATATTGGCCATGGGCCATGCACATATAAGGTTAAATTCATTAAACAAGGAGGCCATTAGACTGAGGTGTAAGCAAACCAAAATCAAAGCCTATGAAAGGATCAAGGTTGCAAAACTGAAATCTAAAGATGACCAATCACAAACAGACAACCAGGCTTGAAACTTTGAAAGTAAAAGTGACTCAGTTGTGTCTAACTCTTTGCAACCCCATGGACTACACAGTCCATGGAATTCTCTAGTCAGAATAATGGAGTGGGTAGGCTTTCCCTTCTCGGATCTTCCCAGCCGAGAAACTGAACGGGGGTCTCCTGCATTTCAGGTGGATTCTTAACCAACTGAGCTATCAGGGAGTCTTTAAACTATAGCCAGTCAGTAACTTGCTGACTTTGTTTTTATGTTTTCTATACATGTTGCCACAAGCTCCTGTCTATGGAGCACTCCTAATCACTTCCAGTTTGATGCTGGTGGATCAGAATCAATTTTTGCTCAAATATGAGTTTAAGAGCTTGCTTAAAATGTTCAATATGCCTCAGTTTATCTTTTTTTTTTTTCAGTTTATCTTTTGATAACATGAGTGTGGATGCATGCGTGCTTAGTCATGTCCAACTCTATAGTCTATGGACTGTACCAGGCATTGTAAAGGATAAAAGCTATGATTTTGTGGGTCAAAGAAAATTCTTTAAATGAATACTCTCGTCAAAGTTATGATTCTTACAGAGGCAGTGGTTGTACACTCTTGTGCTGTCATTACCTAAAATGTAGAGAAAAGAAACTTGAACTTACCATTTCTGTTTCTGATATACTCTTGAATAACCTGAAGGGTTTGTCTTCAACTTTTGAGTGTAAGTTTATTTTATGAGAGTAAACCAAGTCTTTTAGAATCAAGTCATACTGGTGAAAGAAATAACTCCATGAGAAGGACTTTTTGTGTTGTTCAAACTCATTCTATAAGTGATAGCACAGAGGTTTTTGATGATGTCAACAGTGAGTCAGCATCACTGACTCAATGCACATGAATTTGAGTAAACGCCGAGAGAGAGTGATGGGCAAAGGAGCATGGTGTGCTGCAGTCCACGAGTTTGCAAACAGTCAAGACATAACTTAGTGACTGAACAACAACAACAGTGAAATAATAGCCAATGATTTTGAAAGAAGTCTATCTTCTAATGTTATTGTTGTCATCTAAGATGCATGTTCAAAATGAAGTTTTACTTTGAAGTTCCAAATTGGGCATACTAAACACCAGTGTCTACAGGGTTATCAAGGAGGGTCCTTCTCAGTAACCAAGGGGCTTACTAAAGGGGGAGGACTGAGGCAGGACTTAAACGGTTAAAGAGTTGAAGAATTGGTGGGAAGAGGAGAATGGGAGTGTAGAAGTCTACAATAGAGGCAACATTGAATTACCATGTCTATGAGGCTGAGAAGAGATGGGATGAATTAATATGAAAAATAAGAATACACCTGAATATATAGAGCATTCCAGGTTATGTTAGAAGGCATATTATTATTCTTTAAGTAAAATTATTGTCCATTTACTTATAAATTCCCTTGTATAGCCTTGAACATCTCCCTGTGTGAATATGGCAAACTTCCTCCTTGTTTCCTCTTTAATCAATACCTTTTCTCTCATATTATCTTTAGATCAATTTAGTCACAATAGTTTTAAAATAACCCAAAAAGCAGTTATATTTGTTCAATTCAGTTATTCTGTATATCTCAACACTGTAGAAAATTACTCAGTAATCCATCTAACAATAGTCAGCATATCTGTTACATGGCATTCCAATCTGTCTTTACTTTTCCTTTTCTTTATAAGGTCCATGATATTCTGCTTTGGTTGAATGTTCATTTGATTGAAAGAAATAAACATGCACTCTTCAATAAGCTTTTTGAGTAAAAGAGTAAGTGATAATGGCTCTAATCTATGGTTCCCTCTCTTTGGAAATAGATGAGGAACACGGGTCTTTCAATAGCTCTGATTGTTTTCTTTCATAGTTTTCCTTCATTTGGAAAATAGAAATTGTAAGTAAAAGGAGCATGGAATCTCACTTGAAGATAGCTAAAAGATGGTTACTTAATATATTTTAAAACTTGTCAGTTTTGGAGTTTTAGTGTGTACTTTATATCTTATAAAAGAAATATCTTTAATTGTAGGTGCCTACAGATAATAAAGCTTTGGTTAAAACTGACATCCAAAGTAGTATATATCTTCTTCACCTGATTTTCAAGAAAATATATCTCAAAATATATTGAAATATATTTCTTCACTAAAAGATTTCTTACTTCCTTGAAAGATTTTTACCAGTGCTTTGAGATAAAACCATTTAAAGTTTGGCTTTTATTAAAAATAAAATGTTATAGTTTATGAAATTAAAATCACAGTATGTTTTATACACACACACACACACACACACACACACACACACACACTTCAAAGAGCAATAATTTCTTTTAGAGGACCATAGGCATAACTGGACTTCTTCATTTAATATAAATATTTAAATATACTCTTCCAATGACATTTTCATTTAATTACTATTTAAATGATCATTATTTTACTGGATAAATTTTAAAATCACTTTACCACTACTATGTTTAGGAAAGTGTTCTAGTTTTGTTCAATAGGCTCATACATACTATAATTTTTAAATAATGAACTGATTAACCTATGCAACATTTTTATTTTCAATGATCTATTCTAATACTGCTTCAAAATATATAAGCAAATTAGAAGAATTATTATATATTTTCAAAAAATGTGAATGAAATTAAATAGTGGCTGAATATTTAAAGGTCTGTTATTAAAAACTATACAATATACATGTTTCGATGCTGTTCTCTCAAAACATCCCACCCTCGCCTTCTCCCACAGAGTCCAAAAGTCTGTTCTGTACATCTGTGTCTCTTTTTTCTGTTTTTCATATAGGGTTATCATTACCATCTTTCTAAATTCCATATATATGTATTAGTATACTGTAATGGTCTTTATCTTTCTGGCTTACTTCACTCTGTATAATGGGCTCCAGTTTCATCCATCTCATTAGAACTGATTCAAATGAATTCTTTTTAATGGCTGAGTAATATTCCATGGTGTATATGTACCACGGCTTTCTTATCCATTCATCTGTTGATGGGCGTCTAGGTTGCTTCCATGTCCTGGCTATTATAAACAGTGCTGCAATGAACATTGGGGTGCACGTGTCTCTTTCAGATCTGGTTTCCTTGGTGTGTATGCCCAGGAGTGGGATTGCCAGCCCAGGTTGGGTGCATGAGACAAGTGCTCGGGCCTGGTACACTGGGAAGACCCAGAGGGATCGGGTGGAGAGGGAGGTGGGAGGGGGGATAGGGATGGGGAATATATGTAAATCCATGGCTGATTCATGTCAATGTATGACAAAAACCACTACAATATTGTAAAGTAATTAGCCTCCAACTAAAAAAAAAATGAAAAAAGAAAAGAAAAAAAAACTGTACAATATATGCTGCAATTTCATCTAGCATTTTTAAAAATGTTGATGAATTTTAAACCACTATTTTTAAAGACCTTATATTTGAAACTTCTCATTCCAGTCTATATCATTTGTACTAACTTGCTATTGTAGAAATTAAAATATTATAAAATAAGCCTCAGCTTTCAGGAATGAGCAATGTGCACAAAAATTTAATAATTTAAACCATTTCATTATGGTGATTAAGCTACTCTTAATAGGACATAGAATGGTGTAAAATACCTCTAGGCTTCTGTCACTTGCTAAATCACTATCCACACATTTTAAGAAGAAGCAAATTAACTGGGGATAGTAAATAATTTAAAAAGTTTTAATAAAATGACTACTGTGTAATTTTAACACATTGGCTAAGAATAAATTTCACTTGAAGATTTAGAATATTAAGCTAAGTGGACTGTTTCATTTTTTATGCAGTATAAAAACAATTATACTATTTATACTTAGGTCTTACTACCTCTGCTCATCAATTACTAATATAATTACTTCTTTAATTCTTTTGATTGGTTATTGTTTAATTGGACACAACTAAAACTTAACAAGGGAAAATATGCCTTAGAGACATATTTTTGTGTGTTTTTTATCTATTATGATCATCTATTTTTCATTCTTTCATGTTTCAAAACTGATAAAATTATATATAAATATATGTTTATATATATACATATTTTGGGTGTATATAATGGGTTTGCAAAATAGACTGTCCTAGAACTTGTCAGTGTAACATATTTTAGGAAAGGAGATAATAAAGTGTAGAGTTCACAACCTGAAAACTGTGTTAGGTACAAGTTAGAGTATTTGACATCCCCTCCCTTCATACACTTGGACATTTTCAGCTGTTAAACTGTTATGTGGCTAGTCCTCAGATATTCCTGAACCCTAAATAATAAAGAATGAATTATACAAGAAGATATATAGATATATATTTATATTTATATAAATATATTCCATATATATACACATTCCATTTGTTATATTTACACAACACACTTGCTGATTAGCTATAACAAAAAACATATTATGCTGAGAATACAAAATGCATAAATCATAGCTTTAAATATTAAATGGATATATGATATATAAAGTAAATGAAAAAGCTTATTTTATATTCTATATGAATTATTTGCACATGTGGCACAGCTATCCAAATTAAGCACAAATATCATATTATTTTCATTCTTTTAAGAAATCACCATAAAAGTTAAATTGTTTATCATTTTAAAATATTATCAAGATTTCTGCATGACTAGTTTTACAGGAATAAGCCTTAAGTAGTTAAGGCTTCTGGAGATGTTACCAGTTATTTGTACCTGGCAGATGCTCAGACACATAACCAGATTCTTCAGAAGAGTTGGGAATACATGAAAGAGAGCTTTTTGAAAGACATTAGGGCATTCTCACCAGCAACTGGTCAGACTGCTGGCACCCAGCCATGTTTCCTGGTAGGCTGGGGAACTTGCCTCTGAGAGGAAGTGTTGTTAGATTATACCTTCTGCTCTGCAAAGTCACCTTGGGATGCAGATCTTTTCCTGTGCATTAAATGAATTCGGCTTTGCCTATGTCTATTGATGTCTTTTAGTCAATTACATCCTTGTGACACTAGAGACAACTGCACCAGTATTTATCTTCATCTGATACTAATAGGATTGAATTTTAAGATCTGGTGCTGAATTTATTATATATGCAATCTATTAGGAAGCAAAAAAGGGGGAAGTTAGGTCACCAAAGGAATCCTAGAGGTTAGTATATTCTATGGAGATTAAAGATCCTGGCTCTTGAAACTTTAATTCAAAATCGCCTACAGCCAATGGGTTCCACAGCTTTTATTTGTGTCACAGCTTCCACAGAGAGTTGTGAGCAGAGTGAAAACAAATTGCTCAATAGCTTTAGGAACACTGACACTTCCTGCTAACTCTGCAGGAAAAACATATTCCTGTGATTATCAGCAAGAATGAAGTACTCCAAACTGTGTCCACATCCTGATTACCTGAGGGTGTCTCTTATTTATTGGAGAATTGAGGAGAGATTTCTTTAAAATTTTGTTTTTCTTTCTGAAACTTGTTTTCACATGAACCTCCTACCCCATGAGCTTATTATCATGAGTATAAAGGTCAGTGAGAAATAAAAGAAAAGGTAATATTCAACTGTGGAATGGAACTTACCATTTAAGAGCTGCATTCTTTACAGATAAAACTAGTAAGATACTTGACAAGTATAAGTTTGCTTATCTCCAGGACAAACAGCACATTGAAAGCTGAATTTCTAAACTATAGGGACAGGAAAGGGTTAAACAGCAGCCAGGCCCTTTCTCCTCCCATTACTCACATTCACATTCCTCAGACATAAAAATGTGTGTTGTTATCTGTTGCAAACATAATCCTTCCATATTTCAGTTATTTTTCCAAATTTAAAGTAAGATAATTCAATCTGCCAACGTGTTTAAGACTAATGTAAAAACAGACATTTTGGACTGATTTCTATTTTCCATTTTCTGCGTTAGAAAAGAACCACAGAAGAAAAGAACATCATTGCTCATTGAAGTGTATAGTTAATTCCACTTCATTTTTTTTATTAAAGGTTTTGCCACCATGTAAATAACAAATAATACCTCAACTAAAATTTACAGCAACATTCCTGGAGTTTGAACAGATTGTGCTTAGCTCGCTTCTTCTCTTCAGTAGTACCCACACCAAGAGTTATCCAAAATACCAGGGCATCATTCTCTAATAACCCAACACCAGTGACATTGTTAAGCTTTTAAATTTCATGAATTTAGGCATTTTTACACTAAAAGCAAATACAAGGCACACTATGTCTGCATTTTTTGTTAGCACTTTCAATGAAGATAGTTAAAAATCTATCATATTCAGCTCTCAGAGTTAAATAATTATCTGTTAGGAAAGTAAAGCACAAAACCAGACCTAATATCTGCCTGAATTGTCTCAATATTACTACAATTATGTAATCTACTCTTACAATTTCAGATAGCAAACATAGCATTGCAATGATTAGGTCTCCACAATTTAAGCAAAGGGATGCCCTGAAATAGGTGAATAATTTGGGCAAAGGACAGGCAATTGCTGAAGCAGAAACATAAACAGTGAAAACAAAAGAGTATTATAATCTGAATTAGCAATTACTTCCAATTTCCATTTTGCTTCATTGCACATGGCCAGTTTTTAACCATTAGGCTTGTTGATTCTTTGGCCTTAACCAATGACATAACACCATCATAATCATCACTCTCATACTAACACAATTCTTTTCCATTAGTGTGTATTAGCTCAAGTAATAGGCAGACTTAGGGAAATTATAGTTTAAATTGGGTAGCAATAATGTAGAAATATTGGTTCCTAATCCAACTCCAAAAATTACCTAATTTTCTTCCTTTGTCCCCCTAATAGAAATACCTAGAAAAGAAAATGTACTTACACTGCACGATGAGCTGCACCAAAGCTTCTCTTGGTTTCACGTTAAATCCATTATACTGGCTGGTCTGACATCGGTACATTCCTGACATTTCCCTAGATACATTCACAATCCTCAGTGTTCCATCATAACTCTCCATTTGCATATTCCCGTCAGGCATTGCGACTTCTTTATCCGCTCTAGACCAGAGGATGATGGGTTTAGGTTTTCCAGTTACTTGACACTGCAGTTCTATTGTGTCTCCTTCTCTGGTGACCAAAGGTGATTTTTCCTGTGGAACAGTCAGATTGGGTGGAACTTGAAATGGGAAAAAGAAAATTTTTCAAGGTTAGTATATACTGGTAAAGCATATTCAAACACAGAAAATCATAAGGAAATAATATCTGCTGGTTGAAGAAGTGTGACAATTCAGATGACAAAAATTACAGACATCTTGGGAATAAGTGGCACATACTCTCATTTAAGTAATTCTAAATTGTTTTCATGGTCTCAAATGAGGTCTTCAAACACTAGCAAGACAAATAAGCATTAAACAGGAACGCGAATGATCAACATAAGAACAATCTACTCCATGATTTGTCATTATCAACCATTAACTGGGTCTTTAACATCTGCATTTCACAGAAGAGTGATCCTACTTGCTAAGGTAAGGTTAAGCTTTTCAGTCTTCTGCTTCTTAGGCCATTATCTCTTACCCAAGGATGCTATTAGAAAGGGATAAGAGATATCATAGACTTACTAGGTACAGTAAATGCAATAGGAAGGGGAAAAAGAAGAACCTCTGATATAAAATCCAACTGACCAAACAGCTAAGGTTTAGGATTTGTTCTCTCCCCTGAGAAAATGAAATGGAACAATGGATTACAATACCACACTCTGACAATTGAATGTATCATTCTTTTCTATTTTTAATATTTTTTGACATTTGAATTTCATATGATTTGCCTTGAACACATTTTGAGATCATTGTAAATAGACTGTCATGACATTGCCACTATTTCTATAAAATGTATTTCAAGTGAGTTTTGAAAAATACAGTTCAACAATACAAGAATGTAATTTTCTCAAGTAAAGCTAATTTCTGATGTTACTGAAGATATTTATTAGAAAATCAGGTTGATTTAAAAAAATTATGTATTATTATTTATTTTGGCTGTGCTGGGTCTTTATTGTGTTGCGGCAGCTTCTCTAGCTGCGATGCGTGGCCTCAGTAGCTGCAGTGTCCGGGCTTATAGTTGCAGTTTGTGGGATCTTAGTTCTGTGACCAGGGATCAAACTCAGGCCACCTGTACTGGGAGTGCAGATTCTTAGCCACTAGACCATCAGGGAAGTACCAGATTGATTTTACAAGAAGTTAACTTTACCACACTTGAAAACATGAATTAATAAAAGGGAAGTATTATTCAATGAGTTTTTTTTTTTTTTAAGGTATCTCCTGTTCCACTGGAAGACTTTTACTTCTCATACAAATGTATATGAATTCAAAAGTATTTATACAATAGAGGATCTGTAAGAAAAGCTTGGGCTAAATTAGAATGGCAGAACAAGAATAACCAGAAACATACACATAATTCTATCCTTGTGAAAATGTCATACATTTTCCCCTTTGGAGGTAATACTGCATACGGACAAAAAGGCAAAATTTTTATTTGCCCTTCTAGCATTACTGTGCTCCAGTGCCCAGGAACAAAAACAAACATATTTAACTTTTAAGATATTTTTCTACTAATGTTGAACTGTTTTTCTCTTATACATATAGAAAACAAAATTTACAAAGTTATATTGGAATTAATTATCTTGCTGTTTAAATATCTTCATGTCTGCTTTTCCATTTAATTCCTTCATTTACTTCTAGTTTAAAAAACTATTTAAACCATGCACAGCATCTTAGAAATTAGAAAACATGAAACATTTACCACTATCTTCTTGAAATATATATATATTCTAGGAAATGGCATTAACAGAAACATGTTTAAATATGGCTGCATTAAAAAAAACTATATGATTAAATCATTTACTCTTGTAGATATAAACAACTAAATAATGTAGCTAAATAATTTGTTCTTTTTGAAGTGAACCACCAGAGAATGATACAATACTAAACAAGCATCATCTTGTAACAACAGTTTCAAAAAAAAGCTGAAATATTTATTCACCCTTCATGAGAAAGGATACAGAATAGCAGCAATAACCTCAACACTTAACATTAATTATGCTCCTATTGTGTATCTGGTATAGTTAGGAATTTTACATTTTCATGAATTCTCATGACCATCCTTGAATCAAATGTTTAATATTAAAATTTAACAAATGAGAAAACTGAGAATAAGAGAAGATAAATACTTTGATTTGAACAGAATTAAAACTGAGGGAAATTGATAGCAGGTGGCTGATGTAGAGATATGAACCCTGAAGCCAGCTTTAGCAAACTATGGTGTTTCAAAGGAATCCTTTTGGATTCCTCTCCTTTTGCTCATAATTACTTTGTTCCTATGGACAAACTGGACTCTTGGTTGGCGTCTCAGGGATAATAAAAGAGTCAAGGTAGAAATGTGAAGGAATATGTAACACATATGTTGCAAATTACCTTATCTTTCTATGTTGGATCTTATATATCTGCCTTAAATATCTATATTTAACAATACTAGAATAATTCTCATATATGGCAAAATAAATATCCAAATTATTTTACATTTGTATGAAATAAATGAAAATAAATTATACATTAAAAGATTATTTAGTGGAGTGTTATTATTTAAAATTGGTAAACTTCACCTTTTCCAAAATCAAGTCTCACATGACGTTGGCCAAGCTTAAACACTCTATGAGTATGAATTTCTTCACTTTTGAAACTAAGAATTTATATTTAACCATCTTCAAGGGTATTCATGTTCTGATTATAGGAACAAAGAGTAAAACATTACAGAGAGGAGAGGGCTAATAAAAGTATCAATTTTCTGATTTAAGAAGATGAATATTCAAAGATCTTATTACATTAGGCCAGTCTAACAAAAAGAGATCCTTGACTAGCTATATTCTTTTTAAATTTATCATGCCAAACAGTTAAAAAAGAAAAAGAAAAAAAACCTCCCTTGTAAATGTAATCATTTGTTGGATAAATTTTTCTCCTTTTGTAATAAAAATTATAGAAATGTAAACCTCAGTTTTAATCGAGGTAAGTTATAAATTTATTTTTTAATATATTTGCTCATTTAAAAATAAATACCAAAGTCCAGTTAAAATACAGCTTATTTTCCACCCTTTCCATGATGCTTTTGAAATTTTTATTTCAGAGTTAACCCTTTCTTTGCAATTTTCTTGGCTAAGAATGTCCTAAAACGTTAAGTTTTTATAGGCTTCTCTCTCTCTCTCCACATTAAATTTTCCATTCTCTAGAACACTCTAAATTATCATTATTATTTTTTTTCTGTTAGGAGATTTTGTTTGTTCTCATGAATATCTGTTTGGTAGGGTTATAATAAGAATTATAACTTTACCTCAAGATTCTTTCAGTCAGTAATTACAGCCCACTATGATTTTCCAAAATTCTTGCAAGTCCTTAAGCCTAAGCACTATTTATTTCTGACTTAGTTGATAGCTAATTATGAGGACACTTGATCTGCTAATTAAAAACCATAGGCTTTTCTTTGTTTCAGCATTTATTCTAACTCATCACTTCCAATCAGCTGCTTTGGTTTCTATGTCAAAAACATTTCTTATATCTCCCATTTCTTTTCATGGCTATAGGAAGATTTCTTAGTAAAGTCATCATTTCTTCTTGTGACAATGTCCTAAGTGGTCTTTCTGTCACCAGTCTAATTTTTCCAGCCCTCCTGCTTCCCTGTCATAAGATTTATCATCAGAAATGCAATTATGCTTCTGTCACTATGAAAATTTCAATCCTCAATGAGAGTGCTCATCCTAACACTGCTTTAATTAAAAAAAGAAACTGAAATCAGACTGACAGATTTTATTTAAAAAATCATGATATAGTCATATAATAGATTATGATGCAGCATTTTTAAGTGATGATATAGTTGACCCACATTTATTGACAAAGATATTTATATTGTTAAGCAAGGAAAGCATTCTTGTGAATAGCATGGCCAGCTATAACCACTATTAATAAGTGAGTAAAAGATGTTACTGGACAGTATGTATCATAACATATTTTTATATAAAACAAATGCCAATGAATGTTAGCAGAGAGCTTCTTAGAGGGGAGAATATACATGATTTACCTTTATATTTGCAGCATCCCCCACTCTCTTTTGCAGTCTCTGAGTTAAAGGAACTCAGTAAAAATGTTTATACCAAATGTACAAATCAAGACAGTGAGGCATTTGATCATTGAGTTAGAGAGGAAAACAAAACTGACATGGGGAAAAATGTAGAGGAAAAGAAAGCCTAGAAGGAAGTACACTGAAACACTAATAGGAAGGAGTTCTCTCTGAATATGGAATTATTGGTAAATTTTATTTTTGGTATATTTTTCTTCATCTTTCACTCTTCTATAATATGTGCTATGCATATTAGCATATGGTAGGGTTCAAGAACTCAAAGAAACTTAAAATGTTAATGCAGCCTATTTTCCAAAGCTCATTTGATGAAAACTCCACTTTTCAATAACAAGAGTGTCACTCCAGACACACTAATCTAGAGAACAGTCTTAGACACGCTCTTCTAGAGACGCTCACCCCTGCAACCTTCATTCACTCACAGCTGCACTGACACTGGACCTCAGTGCTCCTGCGGTTCTTTCCTGTGTCAGCAAGTCTGGCCCTGTCTTCTAGCACTCCTGCTTGTCCCATGTGTTGGGATTCAGGTCACCCCTAGGTTGAGCTGGTCGTTCACTATTCTTGACCACATATTGTGTGTATACCCATTTCGCCTGTACTCATGGCTTCACCCTGTATTTTCCCCCATGTCTATATCCCTGACCACACAGCTCGGTGAAGGCACAGAATGTCTTGCTCTATCTCTAAAGCCCGATGCCCTACTTTTTCTGGTTGGCACAAACCAGGAAGCTATGAAATAACTGAGGAAGGAAGAAGGAGAGAGAGGGCAAAAGGAGTTAAGAAGGAGAAAAGATAAAATGCTATGACTGTAACAGAAAGAAAAGTGAAAGTCACTCAGTTGTATCCCACTCTTTCTGACCCCATGGACTACACAATCTATGAAATTCTCCAGGCCAGAATACTGGAGTGGGTAGCCTTTCCCTTTTCCAGGGGATCTTACCAATCTGGGGATCGAACCCAGGTCTCCTGCATTGTAGGTTGATTCTTTACCAGCTGAGCCACCAGGAAAGCCCATAACAGAAATAAACATGATAGATAAAAATCATGAATATTTTTTTAAAAAGCAATAATGACCAAATGTAATAATTCTACAATTATTGCAACCAGCAGAATTTCCTATAAAATATATTGTTAATATAGATTTCAAATGTAGTTTTTGAGATCTGGGGAGGTAGGTGAGAGTTAAGGGGATCTTCCTGATGGCTCAAAAGGTAAAGAATCTGCCTGCAATTCAGGAGACACTGGCTTGCTCCCTGGTTTGGGAAGATTCCCTGGAGTAGGAAGTGGCTTCCAACTCATGTATTCTTGCCTAGAGAATTCCATGGACTGAGGAGCCTGGCAGGCTATAGTCCATGGACCCTCAAAGAGTAAGAGTTAAAGAGAGTCAAAAAAGGGCTCTTGCAGTTTTCCTTTTCTTTCACCTTTCATTAAAGATTTGGATAGATAAATTATAAATTAAAAACAAACAAACAAAAGTGCCAACAGGACATATTATTTAATTTGGTCATAATGGTTTTTATGCTCTTTCTCTAATCAACTAAGTTATTTTTTATTAAAATATTATCTCACAACAAAAACATCAAATTAAGTAGAAATGTAAGAAATGTCTACAGCTTGATTTATTCATAATATATTTGCTAGAAAAATGTCTCTCATTAAAAACACAAAGATATATATAGTCTGATATATAGCCTATAATACACTGCCCTTGCTTTGATTTTTCTTATCTAAAATGCTATTGTAGTAGATGCTATAATCAAAGAGACTTCAAAAACATGATATGGCACCAAAACTTCTCATTCCAAACTTAAAAATAAATTAGACAAATAATTGGAGCAAACTTGTTTTCTGTCAACTTTTCCATTTTATCACAGGCTGTAAACTAAAGCAAGTGTAGAAAATAAAAATGCTTTCATTTCTTCATTAGGAAGGAAGGTGAGGAAATTCAATCTTAGCTTTTACTCAGAAAATGGTGGGCTTATTTTCCTCACTCAAAATAATACAGGGGAAAGTTAGTTCATCTCAACTATATGAGAAAATATGATGCTGTTAGAAACAAAAAAATCAGAATATGCTTATTATGAACTTATTGCTTTCAAACATATAAATCTGTATAGTGTGTTTTAATAGCAAATATTTAAATAAGATGCACTTCTTTAATATAAAAATTATAATAAGCTAAGTAATAAGTGGAATTGTCTCCAGAAGGACAACCAGATTCATATTTCCAAAAATCCTAAAATAAGTATGGCACTAATTTAATTATATTTGAACTTTAGGGAGAAGAAATTAATAACACATATGTGTGTTTTAGAGTGGAATGTATAATCCATATTTAAAACATAAATAATAAGACCAAAATAATATTTTGTGTTTATAAAATGAAACTCAGAAATCAAAATTCAAGATATCCAAGATATTCAACACCCCAAGATACATATTAATCAAATTAACAAAGATCAAATACAAAGAACAAATATTAAAAGTAGCAAGGGAGAAACAACAAATAACACACAAAGGGATTCCCATAAGGATAACAGCCGATCTATCAATAGAAACCCTTCAGGCCAGAAGGGAATGGCAGGACATACTTAGAGTAATGAAAGAGAATAACCTACAACCTAGATTACTGTACCCAGCAAGGATCTCATTCAGATATGAAGGAGAACTCAAAAGCTTTACAGACAAGCAAAAGCTGAGAGAATTCAGCACCACCAAACCAGCTCTTCAACAAATGCTAAAGGATCTTCTCTAGACAGGAAACACAGAAAGGTCGTAAGACAGGAAACACAGAAAGGTTGTATAAACGTGAACCCCAAACAACAAAGTAAATGGCAACAGGACCATACCTATCAATAATTACCTTAAATGTAAATGGGTTGAATGCCCCAACCAAAAGACAAAGACTGGCTGAATGGATACAAAAACAAGACCCCTATATATGCTGTCTACAAGAGGCCCACCTCAAAACAAGGGACACATACAGACTAAAAGTGAAGGGCTGGAAAAAAATATTTCACGCAAACAGAGACCAAAAGAAAGCAGGAGTCGCAATACTCATATCAGATAAAATAGACTTTCAAATAAAGGCTGTGAAAAGAGACAAAGAAGGACACTACATAATGATCAAAGGATCAATCCAAGAAGATATAACAATTATAAATATATATGCACTCAACATAGGAGCACCGCAATATTTAAGGCAAATACTAACGAGTATGAAAGAGGAAATTAATAGTAACACAATAATAGTGGGAGACTTTAATACCCCACTCACAACTATGGATAGATCAACTAAACAGAAAATTAACAAGGAAACACAAACTTTAAAGGACACAATGGACCAGCTAGACCTTATTGACATCTATAGGATGTTTCACCCCAAAACAATCAAGTTCACCTTTTTCTCAAGTGCACACGGAACCTTCTCCAGAATAGATCACATCCTGGGCCATAAATCTAGTCTTGGTAAATTCAAAAAAATTGAAATCATTCCAGTCATCTTTTCTGACCACAGTGCAGTAAGATTAGATCTCAATTACAGGAAAAAAATTACTAAAAATTCAAACATATGGAGGCTAAACAACACGCTTCTGAATAACCAACAAATCATAGAAGAAATCAAAAAAGGAATCAAAATATGCATAGAAATGAATGAAAATGAAAACACAACAACCCAAAACCTATGGGACACTGTAAAAGTAGTGCTAAGGGGAAGATTCATAGAAAAAAGTCAAATAAATAACCTAACTCTACACCTAAAGTAACTAGAGAAGGAAGAAATGAAGAACCCCAGGGTTAGTAGAAGGAAAGAAATCTTAAAAATTAGGGCAGAAATAAATGC
Source organism: Odocoileus virginianus (assembly GCF_023699985.2). Classification (NCBI taxonomy): domain Eukaryota; kingdom Metazoa; phylum Chordata; class Mammalia; order Artiodactyla; family Cervidae; genus Odocoileus; species Odocoileus virginianus. The sequence goes on from NC_069679.1 coordinate 29,609,697, forward strand.
AAAAGAAACTAAAGAGACCATAGCAAAAATTAACAAAGCTAAAAGCTGGTTTTTTGAAAAAATAAACAAAATTGACAAACCATTAGCAAGACTCATTAAGAAACAAAGGGAGAAGAACCAAATTAACAAAATTAGAAACGAAAATGGAGAGATCACAACAGACAACACTGAAATACAAAGGATCATAAGAGACTACTACCAGCAGCTCTATGCCAATAAAATGGACAACTTGGAAGAAATGGACAAGTTCTTAGAGAAGTATAACTTTCCAGAACTGAACCAGGAAGAAATAGAAGATCTTAACAAACCCATCACAAGCAAGGAAATCGAAACTGTAATCGGAAATCTTCCAGCAAACAAAAGCCCAGGACCAGATGGCTTCACAGCTGAATTCTACCAAAAATTTAGAGAAGAGCTAACACCTACCTTATTCAAACTCTTCCAGAAAATTGCTGAAGAAGGTAAACTTCCAAACTCATTCTATGAGGCCATCATCACCCTAATTCCAAAACCAGACAAAGATGCCACAAAAAAAAAGAAAACTACAGGCCAATATCACTGATGAACATAGATGCAAAAATCCTTAACAAAATTCTAGCAAACAGAATCCAACAACATATTAAAAAAAATCATACACCATGACCAAGTGGGCTTTATCCCAGGAATGCAAGGATTCTTTAATATCCACAAATCAATCAATGTAATACACCACATTAACAAATTGAAAGATAAAAACCATATGATTATCTCAATAGATGCAGAAAAAGCCTTTGACAAAATTCAACATCCATTTATGATTAAAACTCTCCAGAAAGCAGGAATAGAAGGACATACCTCAACATAATAAAAGCTATATATGACAAACCCACAGCAAGCATCACCCTCAATGGTGAAAAATTGAAAGCATTTCCCCGAAAATTAGGAACAAGACAAGGGTGCCCACTCTCACCACTCCTATTCAACATAGTTTTGGAAGTGTTGGCCACAGCAATCAGGGTAGAAAAAGAAGTAAAAGTAACCCAGATAGGAAAAGAAGAAGTGAAACTCTCACTGTTTGCAGATGACATGATCCTCTACATAGAAAACCCTAAAGACTCTACCAGAAAATTACTAGAGCTAATCAACGAATATAGTAAAGTTGCAGGATATAAGATTAACACACAGAAACCTCTTGCATTCCTATACACTAACAATGAGAAAACAGAAAGAGAAATTAAGGAAACAATACCATTCACCATTGCAACAAACAGAATAAAATACTTACGAGTATATCTACCTAAAGAAACAAAAGACTTATACATAGAAAACTATAAATCACTGATGAAAGAAATCAAAGAGGACACAAACAGATGGAGAAATATACAGTGTTCATGGATTGGAAGAATCAATATTGTCAAAATGGCTATACTACCCAAAGCAATCTATAGATTCAATGCAATCCCTATCAAGCTACCAACGGTATTTTTCACAGAACTAGAACAAATAATTTCACAATTTGTATGGAAATACAAAAAACCTCGAATAGCCAAAGTAATCTTGAGAAAGAAGAATGGAACTGGAGGAATCAACCTGCCTGACTTCAGACTATACTACAAAGCCACAGTCATCAAGACAGTATGGTACTGGCACAAAGACAGAAATATAGATCAATGGAACAGAATAGAAAGCCCAGAGGTAAATCCACGAACCTATGGTCACCTTATCTTCGACAAAGGAGGCAAGGATATACAATGGAAAAAAGACAAGCTCTTCAACAAGTGGTGTTGGGAAAACTGGTCAACCACTTGTAAAAGAATGAATCTAGAACACTTTCTAACACCATACACAAAAATAAACTCAAAATGGATTAAAGATCTAAATGTAAGACTAGAAACTATAAAACTCCTGGAGGAGAACATAGGCAAAATACTCTCTGACATAAATCACAGCAGGATCCTCTATGACCCACATCCCAGAATATTAGAAACAAAAGCAAAAATAAACAAATGGGACCTAATGAAACTCAAAAGCTTTTGCACAACAAAGGAAACTATAAGCAAGGTGAAAAGACAGCTCTGATTGGGAGAAAATAATAGCAAACGAAGCAACAGACAAAGGATTAATCTCAAAAATATACAAGCAACTCCTCCAGCTCAACTCCAGAAAAATAAATGACCCAATCAAAAAATGGGCCAAAGAACTAAACAGACATTTCTCCAAGGAAGACATACGGATGGCTAAAAAACACATGAAAAGATGCTCAACATCACTCATTATCAGAGAAATGCAAATCAAAACCACAATGAGGTACCATTACACGCCAGTCAGGATGGCTGCTATCCAAAAGTCTACAAGCAATAAATGCTGGAGAGGGTGTGGAGAAAAGGGAACCCTCTTACACTGTTGGTGGGAATGCAAACTAGTACAGCCACTATGGAAAACAGTGTGGAGATTTCTTAAAAAACTGGAAATAGAACTGCCATATGACCCAGCAATCCCACTTCTGGGCATACACACCAAGGAAACCAGATCTGAAAGAGACACGTGCACGCCAGTGTTCATCACAGCACTGTTTATCATAGCCAGGACATGGAAGCAACCTAGATGCCCATCAGCAGACGAATGGATGAGGAAGCTGTGGTACATATACACCATGGAATATTACTCAGCCATTAAAAAGAATTCATTTGAATCAGTTCTAATGAGATGGATGAAACTGGAGCCCATTATACAGAGTGAAGTAAGCCAGAAAGATAAAGAACATTACAGTATACTAACACATATATATGGAATTTAGAAAGATGGTAACGATAACCCTATATGCAAAACAGAAAAAGAGACTCAGATGTATAGAACAGACTTTTGGACTCTGTGGGAGAAGGCGAGGGTGGGATATTTCAAGAGAACAGCATCAAAACATGTATATTATCTAGGGTAAAACAGATCACCAGCCCAGGTTGGATGCGTGAGACAAGTGCTCAGGCCTGGTGCACTGGGAAGACCCAGAGGGATCGGGTGGAGAGGGAGGTGGGAGGGGGTATAGGGATGGGGAATATATGTAAATCCATGGCTGATTGATGTCAATGTATGACAAAACCCACTACAATATTGTGAAGTAATTAGCCTCCAACTAATAAAAATAAATAAATAAATAAATAAAAGAAACTCAAAGGTTAGAAAAATCCTTAATTCAAACCTCACAGTTTTAAAGGAAACATATTCTCTCACATTTGAGTGTTTTGTCACTGTCTAAGTCAGCAGTTTTTGTTTTTGTTTTTTCCTGCCAACACATTACACATTAGCTTTGTAAGCATGTGGAGAAGGAAATGGCAACCCACTCCAGTACCCTTGCCTGGAGAATCCCATGGACAGAGGAACCTGGTAGGCTACAGTCCATGGTGTCACGAGGAGTCAGACACATCTGAACAACTTCACTTTCACATTCTTGTAAGCATGAGACTTACACATGGATATAGGCAGATTTAGAGGTTTTGAAAAATCACAAAATGATTTTACATGGAGGTAAAGAACTGAATAGATGGGGCAACAGTGGCTGACTTTATTTTTGGGGGCTCCAAAATCACTGCAGATGGTGACTGCAGTCATGAAATTAAAAGATGCTTACCCCTTGGAAAGAAAGTTATGACCAACCTAGACAGCATATTAAAAAGCAGAGACATTACTTTGTCCACAAAGGTCCGTCTAGTCAAGGCTATGGTTTTTCCAGTGGTCATGTATGGATGTGAGAATTGGACTATAAAGAAAGCTGAGCACTGAAGATTTTGAACTTTTGAACTGTGGTGTTGGAGAAGACTCTTGAGAGTTCCTTGGACTGCAAGGAGAGCCAACCAGTCCATCCTAAAGATCTGTTCTGGGTGTTAATTGGAAGGTCTGATGTTGAAGCTGAAACTCCAATACTTTGGCCACCTGATGCGAAGAGCTGACTCATTTGAAAAGACCCTGATGCTGGGAAAGATTGAAGGCAGGAGGAGAAGGGGACCACAGAGGATGGGATGGTTGGATGACATCACCAACTCAATGGATATGGGTTTGGGTAGACTCTGGCAGTTAGTGATGGACAGGGAGGCCTGGCATGCTGCGATTCATGGGGTCGCAAAGAGTCAGACACAACTGAGAGACTGAACTGAACTGAAAGAACTGAATGGCCCTCCTAGCTGGCTCAGTGGGTAAGGAATCTACCTGTAATGCAGGAGATGCAGGATAACTGGGTTCAATCCCTGGTTCGGTAAGATCCCCTGTAGGAGGATATGGAAACCCACTCATGTATTCCTGCCTGGAGGATCCCATGAACAGAGGAAACTTAAGGATCCATAGGGTCACAAAAGTCGGACATGGCTGAAGGGACTGAGCATACATGCAAAGAACTAAGCAGCTTACAATTGCAACAGTTATCAATGGCACATCAGTAATGCCTTTTCATAATGGACTATCGGTTAAGTATGGAGAAAGAAATGGCAACCCACTCCAGTATTCTCGCCTTGAGAATTCCATGGACAGAGGAGCCTGGCAGGCTTAAAGTTTATGGGGTCACAAAGAGTCGGACACGACTGAGTGACTGACACACACATGGGGTAAGTAAGGTAAGCCTATGGTTAAGTGAAATTGTCAGCATCTGGTTCTAACTCCACTCAATTTTCTTCCATTCAATTAAGTGTCTTCAGCCTAAGAAAGAATAATATCATAACTATAAACTTTATTTTAAGACCTTTACATACTAATGGTTGAAATATTTTAATTATCATGCACCTCATAGCTGATTTGCTGAACATACCACTAAGATTTGGAATAACAGCCTTGATATATGGAATTTATAAGTGGCCATTGGAAAACAGTCATATGATGCAAGGCAAATCTGATAAGTCCCTTCAATATAAAAATAATTCTAGTCCAAATATCCAAAATACTCTTTAAACAAACAAGCTTGAATCATTTTCTTAATAATTTGTGTCAATTAAAATATCTAGTGAGATGTGTTTGAAAGATATTCAAGATGACAAAAGAAATTCAACATGCTAAAGACTCCTCACTTATTAGTGGGCTTCTCATATTTGCTTTCTTTCAGAGACCATGATGGGTAACAATATTTGATGAAAGACAGCAACACTCTAAAAGCTCATTTCTCATGACAGAAATAAAGGTTGCCAATAGATACTTCCTGTTTTGTAAAAACATGGAGACAATATGGTGATTTATATGATATGCAGCACACAGAGTACTTCTGCAGTTTTTTTAAAATATGAAGAATATCCTAGAGCCATAGGTTAATATGGTATAATAATATATTGCATTGCTGCACTTTCTTCTGAACTATCTTCCCCTTTATAAATAAATCACTAAAATCTAACTGATGATTTTTTCTTTCTCCTTCTAGAAAGATCTTACTATTTCTGAGCTAATCTTTCTTTAAAATATTATTTTACAATTCAAATAGTGTCAGCAGCTCCCCATTTTACAGAACTAGACTAAATCCCACTCTGTTTTCCATCTTACCTGCCACCATTATTAAGTTATAGTGCTTCTGTGAAAAGCTCTCTATTCAACTTAGATAGGTTATTTTTGGTCTGCTTTTGGAAATTCCTGGTGGCTTATATGGTAAAAAATTTGCCTGCAATGCAGGAGACCCGGGATCGACCCCTGGGCAGGGAAGATCCCCTGGAGCAGGGAATGGCTACCTCTGGAGAAGCGAATGGCTACCCACTACAGTATTCTTGCCTGAAGAATTCCATGCATTAAGGAGACTGGTGCCAGCCTACAGTTCATGGGGTTTCAAAGAGACGGACAGCACTGAGTGACTAACACTTTCACTTTGGTCAGCTTAACACTTGGCTCATTTCCTACTCATTGCCTTCCATCTTTCCCTGTAGGAATGATTTTCCCAAAATAATTCCCATCCAATGATTCCCAATTCTTCTAAGGCCCAACTGAAATTTCCTATTCTAAGTCTTTCCTAACTTCTGTATCTTTGTATCATGCTCCACATCTCTGAATAACAGTGTGTCTGACTTACTCTATCAATGTATTATGACAAAATGTCTACTCCCTTACATATGTAGCTAAAACATTCTAAGGTAAGTAGCAGATTTTATCTATTTCCTCAGACACTGTTCCCATACCATGTGATGTGTTAAAGTATTTTAGAGGTGCTTAATACATTTTTGATTGATTGATGGAGCACCAATCAAGGTTACTAAGCAACCACAGTAAGAAAACTATTGATGAACCTCTTGATTTTTTGAGCTTAGTTATAAAGTATATGAATTTCAAGATCACTTTTTTTACACATGAACTTTTTCTATTTTTAACTGGAAAAACACAAAAACAATAGGTTTTCATTAAGTTAGGTCTTACACTAGATTTTAATTTTGGCACAGTAAAGAGGAAAGGAAGTAAAATATAGAAATATTTGGTAATAGTGAGAAATTTGTCTATGTTGTGGCTTTCCTCTATCATCAGTAAAGAAAATCCAGGTGGCTTTACCATAGAATGTCAGTTTAGACCCGTATTTTAAGATTTGTATTACTTACAGTCTTTTTTGTAAATCACATATGAAATAGACACATTTTTAAACATGCCATCATACCATATGCCAAGCTTACTGTTTCTGTCCATAATATGAATAAGCATAAATACTTCTTATCACATCCTGTGAATAAAAACTGTCCTTTTTGCACTGACACACACTTTTTTTTTTTTAACTGACTCACCCATAATAAAGCAGAAGATGCTAATAAAGCAAGATTGACAATGATTTACAAATCTAGCTACAGAGCAGGATGAAAGCATGCATTAAAAAGAAACATGAGATTAAGACACCATGATATGTGCTTTTGGACATTCTAAAGGGAAATGTGCATGCATACACCCACATAAACACACACACACATGCAAAATGCTTATTTTTTTAAAGAGCTAAAGAAAATCTTATTATAAGGGTATTGCTAGTGATTGGAAATCTATGGGAAGAGGCAAGATTCTGAAGAGCAGCAACTGTGGCAGGTTTAGTATTAGAAGATGGAGGACATGCAGTGTCACTCAATCAGGATAGGGTTTGGCAGGCAACAGCGTGGGCTGTTCCAACTCCCCTCTCCCAGCAGGTGCTGCTATGGCATAAGAATTGTCTCCGAGGACTTTAGTGGAACACAAAGTGTAAGATGAAACAGCAGTGCTGAAAATCATTCCCTGAGTGGCATTCATATTTTCTCTGCTAAACAAGATACAGGGCCAGTTGCAAATAAACACAGGTTCTATCTCTGCTGCCTCAGAAACAGATAAATAAATGGGACCTTAAGCTGGGGATGCTTATGTAGCATTTGCTTAGATTTAGTTTTCAAGTATCTTGAATTGTTATGATCTTTGCAACATCTGGTTTTCTAACTCGAGCTTAAATAAAATATTTTATAGAATCATTAATAGAAATCTATGTCAAGAAGACAATGTTTTGCTGATATTCTGGGGAAAAGATGTGAAAGCATATATATATATATATATTTTTTTTTTTTCTTGGTTTAACTTCTCTTTCGTGACTTATTGTATGTTTCTCATGTACTGAAATACAGAAATGAATGATGGTCACTGACTGAATATGTAAAGTATTGCACATGAAACACTTGTTTTCTTTGGAACAACAACAACAATAACAAAAATGAGACCAAGATAATTCTGCTTGCCAGTAACTCAAATTATGTTAACCTTTTAGCAAGTTCGGAATCAGAACTAGCCTGAGAATGTTGGAAGATACAGGCCACAAAAGAAGCACTTGCTTTTTTTCTGTAATAAGAAAGGAGATATTATAATAGTCAAATCATCAAATAAAGTGTTAAGATTTTAATTATTTAGGTTGGTGCAAAAAGAATCATGGTTTTGCATTGTTGGACTTTGCCATTTGATTTTAGAATACATTCTTAAATAAATGTAGTTATGTTACATATCATTTTAATGTGAATTTCTAATGTTACATCTTTTTACTTGTTGCTTATTTCATATTTATTTTAGACTAGGGAAATGATGTTAGACAAAAGCAAATTCAAGTGATTTTCTTATTTGAGTTTGAAATGGGTCGTAAAGCAGCAGAGACAACTCACCACATCAACAATGCATTTGGCCCGAGAACTGCTATTGAACATACAGTGCAGGGGTGGTTCAAAAAGTTTTGCAAAGGAGATGAGAGCCTTGAAGATGACAAACATGGTGGGTGGCCATCAGAAATTGACAATGACGAATCGAAGAGGATCATTGAAGCTGATCCTCTTAAAACTACACAAGAAGCTGTTGAAGAACTCAACCTCGACCATTCTATGGTCATTTGGCATTTGAAACAAACTGTAAAGCTGAAAAAACTCGATAAGGGGGTGCCTCTGAGCTGACCACAAATCAAAAACTTGTCATTTTGAAATGTCATCTTCTCTTCTTCCATGCAACAACAACAAACCATTTCTCAGTTGGATTGTGACAGGTAACAATCAGTTGATTTTATATGACAACCAGTGACGACCAGCTATGCGGTTGGACTGAGAAGAAGCTCCAAAGCACTCCCCAAAGCCAAAGCTGCACCAAAAAAAAGCCACGGTCACTGTTTGGTGGTCTGCTGCCATCCACTACAGCTCTCTGAATCCTGGCAAAACCATTACATCCGATGAGTACGCTCAGCAAATCGATTAGATGCACAGAAAACTGCAATACCTGAAGCCATCACTGGTCACCAGAAAGGGTCCAATCCTTCTGCACAACAACACCCTATCACACCTAGCACAACCAATGTTTCTAAAGTTGGACGAATTTGGCTATGAAGTGTTGCCTCATTCGCCATATTCACCTGATCTCTTACCGACTGACTACCACTACTTCAAACATCTAGACAACTTTTTGCAGGGAAAATGCTTCCACAACCAGCAGGAGGCAGAAAACACTTTCCAAGGGTTCATAGAATCCCGAAGCACAAGTTTTTACGCTACTGGAAAAAACAAACATTTCTCATTGATAAAAATGTATTGATGGTAACGGTTTCTCTTTTGATTAATAAAGATATGTTTGAGCTTAGTTATAAAGATTAAAAATTCACAGTCCAAAACAGCAATTGCTTTTTTACCAACCTAAATACTAAGATATGACCAGGTCATTTGATGAAAAGATAATCAATCTATAACCATTTCTGGGAAATAAGGGGCCAATTCCTCAACTCTCTACTGTTAATCAAGTTCAACCTCATATTTGGTATATGTTATTTTTTTAATAATGCAGAATAAAGCTGGAAAATATAGTTATTTAGGCATAATAAATTAACAATTTAAACATTAAAAGTTGAATATCACATTCTTGACACTAAAAGTGTCAAGCAGGAGAGTCCTAGAGCTTCAAAGTTAGCTCAGATAGTCCCAAATTCATAGAATATTGATATTCCATAACACAGTTGTGCTCTTGTCTACTTATTCTAAAAATATTGTGCCATGATTTGTCCAAATACATTTAAATGTATGTATAAATGCACTACCCCATAAATTAACATTTTGGAGTAGCAAAGGCAGATCTGCATATGTGAAAACATATACTAGGGAAGACCTATTACCAATTCATTTTAATACACATTTGTCAGCCCCTCAAATAAGTACATATGCTTAAGACTGGGGCAAAAGAGATAAATTAGACCTTTAACTACTTTCAGAACTTACAGTGTGCATGATGGAAGCTGTAAATAAGGAGAATTCTCAGTAACTGATCATTGTTCATAATCATTTTTAAGTCAGAAGGCCTTTTTAAGTTGAGACGCAGAGTTCGGAACAGTTTTACGTGTACAAGAGCAGAAGTTTGACCTGGCCTCAGTGACTGACCACTTACTAACTGTACAACCTTGGGTTGTCTTTGCTTTCTCATCAGCAAACAAGGCTGATGAAAAGGAGAATTTAATGAGAATTTAAAAATAAAATGGCATAAGTTACACTAGAGCATCATATGAAGTGAAAAATATTTCAAGTTGTATAATATACTTTTAAAGAGCAAGGCTCAGGTCTGGCAGCCTGGATTCAGTTCTACCACCTACTAGCTGAATAACCTTGGGAAGGTTACCTAACCAGTATCTCTTAGTTTAAGTAAAGTGAGAATAATATTACTTACTTCAATTTTCTTTTTTTAGTATTAAACAGTATAATATACCTAAAATCTTGACCATAAGTTCTATCATATAATAGATCCTCAAAATTCTCGTCATTGTCTTTTATTAGGGTGGTGTCAACAACTATGAGGGATTCCCTGGTGGCTTAGCAGTAAAGAATCTGCCTGCCAATACAAGAGAGATGTGAGGAGATGCAGGTTCATTCCCTTGGTGAGGAAGGTCCCCTGGAGAAGGAAATGGCAACCCACTCCAGTATTCTTACCTGGAAAATCCCACGGACTGAGGTGCCTCATGGGCTACAGTCCATGGGGTCACAAAGAGTCAGACACAACTTAGCAACTAAACCACAGCAAACATTAATGACTATGACTGTATTTTACTGTTCTGTATATATGTCTATATGAGGGCAAAGATTTTGTTTTATTCATACCTGTGATGTCTCAAACACTGAACACACATATAAGAAACTCCAATACTTCGGACACCTGATGCAAAGAACTGACTCATTTGAAAAGACGCTGATGCTGGGAAAGATTGAAGGCAGGAGGAGAAGGGGATGACAGAAGATGAGATGGTTGGATGGCATTACTGACTGGATGGACATGAGTTTGAGCAGACTCTGGGAGTTGGTGATGGACAGGGAAGTCTGGCGTGCTGCAGTCTATATGGTTTCAGAGTCAGACATGACTGAGCAACTGAACTGACTGGTTTTATATATATATATATATAAATTATATATTTACATGAATTATATATTTATTTATATTTATACAAATTTGTTATTTATATTTTAAACATTCTTTATGTATTTATATTATTTATTTCTTTATTTATTATATATTTATAATTATATAAATTTATTTATATAAATTATATTTTATATTAATATATTATATTTATAAATATATATTAAATAATTTTATATATTATAATTACATATTATATATATTATCATTGCCATTTTCAGCTGTCTTGGCAATATGTAGTTCATTTCAGATGACATTATTTGAAGAAGATAACATTTTGGAAAGGATAGGAATGAACCTTTTTAATCTGAATAGTCAGAGGTATACCCCAAAGCCATCCAAAGAAAGCAGGTTGCAGATTTCTGCCATTAGATATAATAACTTGATCTGTTTGTTTTGATAGTATTATAAAATGGCACATAATGCAGATATTCTAGGTCTCAGTCTATTTCTATGAAGTAATGAGGTTTGGGCATTCCAAAATACATATATTCCTCCCTTATGAGGATGACAAAATGTCAGTGCTGTCCATTTTCACAAAGGTCAGGGTGTTGCCATGAAAACCAGGGACAAATAAGTAAAAATGAACTGTCTGATCATGTTAATTATGCGATCGCTTCTTTGGATGAGGATTTCTAAATTAAAAAGAGGATAAGCTATAAATTATATATCAAATGTACTTAATGAAAGCATAGGATAAAAAGATGCTTTAAAGAAATTCACAATCTATTTTATTTTCAAGAGCAACTGTTGGTCACAGAGGCAAACTCCTCAATGACAAATGGCTAGAAAAATCAATTTACTTCTATAATAAAAAGGCCATTTGTCTCCTTGTAGAATCCATGTGACATTGTTTTGGCCTTTTATAAATGATCAGTCTAAATAATGTCTATGGTTTACAAATTCCCTAACTACATCACTGATTATGTACCAATGAATAAATATGCCTTATCCTGTGGAAATAGACACTATCACCATTTTAACAAACATTTTAACCTAAATAAAGCTGGCTCTTTCATGCTTTGTCAAAAGCATAGGGAAAGCCAGTGAACACAATGTTTCATCAACAGATCTGGACCACATGTTCTTTAGAGCAAATGAGGTTTAATTAACAGATCCATTAGTAGGTAACTGGTCAATTAAAACTTAGAAGGATCTTCTTATAACACATGGTGACTTTATTAAGGAAATTTCTACACATGCACGATTGCATTTTATGATTCAACCTGCCACTCTGTAGAAGTATAGAATGCTACCACAAAAATACGTGCCTAATTTTAGAACCACATAAAAACTCATATAACGTCATTGATAGGAAGGATATATAACTCATACTAAGCTAGTAAGTGTATGAATAGAGTTTAGTACCATTTTATTAATGTAGTTTTACATTGCATTTTATTCCCAAGCATGGATATTTCTGTTTAAATGTCAACTAAATATATTCTGTTTACAAGTATTATTTAGACAGTCTTGGAAAAGTGGACTACTTATGTTTCATTTATAGTGCACTGTTATTCACACTAAATGCATTTTAGAGTGCAGACATTTGAACTGCTTTTCATTTTATTATTTCTACTTTGCATATTTTAATTACCAATATATTTCATATTGTGTATAGAACCTCTTTTTAAAGTGCAATCATATGCTTCTCACTTCACATCTTTCTAATCTCATCATTATTACTGATAGAATATCCCTAAAATTTGGGAAACTCTGATTTATTTACCTGATTTATTTATGTACTTGAAAGAAACCTGGTATCCTCAGTTCTTCCATTCCCCTGGAAATTATCGTCTTGTTCTCTTTTCTAAAACTCTCATTTCTGAGCTTAGGCTGTCTCTTGGGTTGACTTTCAGTCAACAGGACTGCTCAGGTTCTAATTCTTTAGTCAAAGAGGTAAGAAGGCAGACATGACGTGATTTGAGTTTTCTGAGATGGAGTCACTTATCAAAAATAAATTTCTCATAGTTTATCTCTTGACCCTGAAATTACATTACCTATGCTTGTTCCATTGAGAAGTTGTGTGTCTTTTGTAAAGAGCCTAGGTTTAGCAGTTAGAATTGACCTGTGTTCAACATTTTGAAATGGTTCAGCCTATGCTAATACTTCGCTTCTTTAATTGGGTGTATACACTAAGTTTTATGCTTACAATTCAAGCATTATTCTGTTTTTGTTATGCTGCTATAAAAGTTAAAAAAAAAATCATTGACAATGTTATCTACACTGGCATGCTGCAAGTTTTAATGTATCGTCTCAGGTTACTTTAACACATAATTTATGCCACTCAGATGTGGTTAGGCAGGATTTTAAAGATACAAACCCTGGGTCCTCTCTTCTCAGGAAGCTAGGACAAGACAAGTATCATCATGCTGAGCTGCACTAGAGGATTTTTAACCTAGCATAATGCTGAAAGTGGTCTTTTTTGGTGAAAAGAATACTGCTCAATCTATACACCTAGGTCAGAATAGGGTAAGGCTTTGTCTCATTTTAGTGACAGGGATATGAGATAGGCAGACAGAACCTGACATCCTAACCCTCTTTGAAGTGATATTCTCAGAGTAGGGGAGAGTGTTGTACTCTGCCATCAATCCAACACATGACTCGACTAGACTGTTACCTGAATTCCTCTTAGAATATTTTAATACCTTTCTACAGTAATTCTTTCATGTAAGGCCCTTGTTAAATGGTATAATTGAATATAAGAATCACCTGAGATAGTAAAGGGAAATATCCATTTAATGTAAGCTGCTGCAAGCTTATACTGAATTTGGAATCTGAGATCATAAACTTGAATTAGGATGTGATCATAGGAAGTAAACAAGTACCTCTAAACTTTGGGATCCCATTTTCCACTCTATAAAATGAAAGGTACCAGGAAATCTATAAATGTCCTCAGTATTTAAAAAAAATTCCAATAACTGAGACATTTAGAAATATTTTTAAATTGTTTTACAAAATAGATATCGAGGAACCTGACCAAATTATCTTTTGCTTTTATTTAAAAATAGATAACCAGAGTTCATAAATATCCTTAAATTATGCCACCAAAATCCTAGTTGTAATTATTTACTAAATTTAATCTATCTCTTTCCTAACCTCACTGAAAGCTCACAATGTAGGATGAAAAATTAAGACTATGAAAACTAATGAGGCCCTTTTCACATTAAAATGTAAGCTGATTTAGAGGGAAAGTCCTTTGCACTAATGGTAGTTCTAACTTCTATTTTGGAGTTATTGAAAGAAATAGCTTAGATTTAATACATTCCAAACTGTAAAATGAAACCTAGACAATACAAACAAATTATATCACTATAACAATTTTCTATCTAATGCCAGAGATGTAGGATTCTAGATTTATTGCTATTACATAAAGTAAAATAGTGATCAAATTGTTAGTCTATGGATACTTCTATTTATTTCTCCGTTCTTCAATTGATAATGGTAGCTTGGTAGTGTCATTTAAAAATAACAAAATTCCCAAGTGATATCATAATTCTATCAGTAGTGACTCTCCCCACACCTCTATCTTCTCTTCTAGTCAAGAGATGCAGAGTGAGTCCTGGTATTGTAGCTTTAATAACATATCCTGATTTCCATCCATTTGCTACTATAAATTTGCTGGAGACACTTATTTTTCATCAGTTAATGAATATAATTTTCACAATTCTTTCTTTAACTTGCATAAAGTATTGGTAGTTAAATTTTTAAGTGCAAGTTATGAAACTAACTAATGGTGTTCAGCCCTCTAGATTAGAGGAATTTCTATACAGTCATTTAAAAATTTAAATAGTTTCCATGTCCCCATTGCTTGAATTTGCAAATGGATGACTGGTGTAGGAAACATAAATTGGGCATTCATTCCTATTTCTCATTGACTTGTTCTTATCTCATTGTAATCTTGGAATTTCAAAAAGTGTTTAATTCTGCTAAGTGAAGGAAGTCCTCAACACATGACACAGTAATTAGACAATAGTTAATTAACCACTGTTAAACTATAAGTTTTAAGGTAGAATGGGTGCTTCCCTTGTGGGTCAGTGGTAAAACAATCTGCCTGCAAAGAAGGAGACAAAGCGGACACTGGTTGGATCTCAGGTTCGGGAAGATTCCCTGGAAGAGGCATGACCATGCACACCAGTATTCTCGCCTGGAAAATTCCATGGACAGAGGAGCCTGGTGGTCTATGGTCCATGGGGTCGCAAAGAGTTGGACACGACTGAAGTGAATGAGCATGTACATAAGATAGAACCTTTGTTCTTAAATTTGAGGAAAAAAACTGTTAAATATTTTAAGATGATAATTGGAAGAAAGTTGTAAATCTGATGTTATTTTCATCATTAGTTAGATTCAATTTTTTGAGAAAATCCTACTATAAAAACATGACTAATGTTTAATCAACTACTATAGAAAACAGAATTAATTTAATACAGCCAATTTTTGCATTTATGCTGTCCTCAAAGTAAGCAGTATCAATATTGATAAAATTTATGCTTCTCAAAACAACTTTGAACTTCCTGGCAAGGTCAACTAAAAATGTTTCAAATATTCCTTCTCACTTCTTTAAATGTTCTCACTGAAAACAGAATTAGTGTAATCATTACTGTCTATAAATCTCTCTTTCTCTCATTCTCCCCCCTATTTTCTCTCCTTTTCTCCCACCTTTCCTCCTTCAATTCCCAATCCTTTCACTTAAAGAAAAATTAGAGTTTGCTTCTATTATAAAAATCTATGCATCAATATTAAATTACTTGAAACAAATATAATCTTTCACATGCCTCTTCATGCTGACGAAAAGATATTGAAGGCTCTACAGCTGTTGTACATAAAGGATGCCATTGGATATTCCTGTCTTTCACACAAACTAAGGCATTTTTTTCCCCTTGATTTCCACTGACTCTTCTTTTTTTTTTTCCCCCTGCATGGTTTCTGCTTTTTCCACCATATTCTTGGACATTATTTTTGTTTGTTTTGCTTCATATTCTCTTCTTGGATAAGATGATCTACTTTTAAATAATGAAATTGCTTGTGAAGTCCATGTTATACTTCTGGACTTTCTCTCAACTATCAAACCCTACTTTCTAATTGGTCACCAGAAAGTTGACTATGTCTTATCAACCCTTCAGGTACAACTACTCCCAAACCAATTTATCCTCTCAGACTTTTCCTTAAATCCCTCATTCAGACCTAACATCCTTCCCTCAGAATGTGGGATTACCATATGCTGAAATGAAGTTGAACACTTTGGAACCATAAAAAGAATAACATACTTTGGAAAGAATGGAAGAACTCATCTAAGCAAATGGCTTTCAACTATGTGTGCTTACCACTGTGTGCACACATATAAGTTTGTGAACTTGAGTCAGAATTCTCTGTCCAAATATAATCTTAGACAGAATTTCTATATAAAAAAGAGAGACAGACTTTGTTCTATTTGAAATTAGAAGGTAAATAAAAAGGGTAAAACTCTCAACTGGTTACTACCCTTCCTCCTGCAGTTTAGCAGCCCCCAAGGATAGATTTTAGAAATATCTAGTTGTCATTGGAACACCATTGAGAAATCAGTTATCCAGCTGATTCTTTTATTCTACAGATGGAAGTTTTGGGGTCTAGCCAGACCCAAGGTCACAATGCTATTAAGTAGTAAATTTGGGCCTGGACCCAAGGCCCAGGCTCTCCACACACTAAGCTGCCTGATGTCAGTCAGACACTTCTCAAATTGACTTGAGTGCACTGGTCACCGACCTAACTGCCCTGGAACGAGGTTGTGAGTGTCCCTCAGCACCTTGTTTGATTTCTATCAAACTCTTCAGCTGAATAAATTTCCACCCCCAACCACCCACAAATACCACACACATGCTATGATAGGTAGACTTTTTTTTTTTCCATCATTTCTCTGTTTTCCATTCTATTTCTTCAAAGTATCCTAAAGCTGTGGTGAAAAGGAATTGAAGATGTAAAGAGGCTACCTCACTTCTCAGGTATAGTTTGTGAGTGAATCTCATGCTGTTTCTACCAGCTAAGCTTTTTGGCAACCCACTCCAGTGTCCCTGCCTGGAAAACTCCATGGACAGAAGAGCCTGGTGGGCTACAGTCCATACATCACAAAGAGTTGACCATGACTGAGTGACTAAGTACACACACACACACACACACACACACAAGCTTTCTGTATCTTCTCTCACATGACACATCCATCAAAGAAATGTGTATCTCCAATGCCTTAATTTACTTCCTAAAAAAATTTTCTGCCTCCTCTTTCACATTATTGCTAAATGACTCACTGAACACCTCGCCATGTTGCAAAGGTAGTCTACGCTACTGGAGAAACAGAGGAAAAGTTTTCTTCCCCCAGTTGATTGAGTGTGAAGCTTCTGAAATATTTCTTGAATGCTCTTCTAATTCTTCAGCATCCTTCCTCTAATTATTTCATTTTGGAACACTGCAAATTCATCCAATGAATAAGCCCTCCAAACACCAATCAGATCATGCTGCTACAATGATAAAATTCTGTGGTCATACTTGACTGTGTGAAGGAGATCTAATTACATTCATTTCCTTCAAAGATCTAGTGTCTTATTACCCCCATTCTTAATCCAGCTCAGACACCACCTGCTTTATGTAACTCTTGTGGAATAGACTGAATAGTTTAATTCTGTATTCTTCTATATCACGCTAATAATTTATAGAGCAAATGCAAGACTATCTGTTAATAAAAATTTTTGAGTTTTTGGATATAAAACCTTTGAATAAGATCCCATACATCTTTATTTCTTCCTGTATCCCTTTTCCTATAGTAGTTGTTTAACAAATATTTTGGGGGGTTGAAAATGCACTACATTTAATGAATTAATCCCTGAATTGTGGATGACAGCTCTATTTAATTTCCTTTTGCCATATTAGAACACTTGGCATTATTCCTACTTGAATTGTCAGTTAACCTTTGTCTCTCAAAGTTAAATCTTCCTCCACTAAGAATAGATTATCTAAGGCTGAGGTCTTGTGAAATAAAGGTCAGATACACCAAAAGAAAGGAAAACATATCAATGACTTAAGTTGTAAATACTGTGTTCATCTCTTGTCATGGGTTTCCTATTAAAAAAAAAAAAAAACAGAAGTTTCAGGAAGTTTCTATAAAGTGCTATCAATTGATTTAACACATCTTTCCACCTTTATTTTGTGCAGTTTTAGCCATTTCTCTCCCATGTCATTCAGCATATTTTAATGTGGCATTTGCTAAGCCTTCTGGAGGTATCCTTACTCTAAAAATATCCAAGTATGAGTTTTTTCTTTGACAGTTTGAATGGCTGATATCAATAGGGAACTGGACTTTAGCTCCAAAGAGTCTTTATCAATGCTACCTGAAGCTAAATGATAGTATCAATAATAATACAAAAATAATAGCTCATGTGGACAACTGACATTTTCTCAAACTTAATTTAGTGTGAGTACACCATTTTTGGACTTCCCTGGCAGCTCAGACAGTAAAGCATCTGCCTACTATGCGGGAGACCTGGATTCAATCCCTGGGTTGGGGATTGGAGTTGGAAAAGGAAAAGGCAACCTACTCCAGTATTCTCACCTGGAAAATCCCATGGACAGAAGAGCCTGGTAGGCTACAGTCCATGGGGTCATGAAGAGTCAGACATGACTGAGCAATGTCACTTCACACCATTTTCAGAAAACTGCTGCTTTTCTTTTATTATTTTAAACATATAATCTGAATAAAAATTGTACTGCTCATTCAGAGTCCAGAAAATTACCCTAACTACTCCCAACAAATCCAGACTGCTGTGTTCACATGTCTCTTACATAGAAACTCTTCACCAGCCACAGAACAATGCAAGACTAATAACATGAGCAGAATAAATAATTCTAAATTATTAAATGAATTTTATATAAAACTCATTTAATGTACAGAGTAAAACCTATTTTCTGATAGGCAACATTAAGCATAAAATTTTCTTCTTGGTAAACTTTTATATACCTAAATATGAGTTTTATAACCATGCCTGCCATGTAGGTTGATATTAATCCCACAAATGAATGGAATTAGGTATCTCTATGAGCATGCCACAGATGAATATTTCCTAGGGAATGTTCTGTGTACATGGTCAATAAAAATAGTATTTCACAGTTCATTTTTTCCTCTGGTAAATTCATTAAGCACTATAGGAATTTGAGGGTCTGAGAACCACAGTAAAGATAACTGCTAGCCATGCTTAGTTCCAGTCCCAGTGCTGGAGAAGAGGCATTTTCAATGTATGTGAAAAGAAAGTGGGGAAGGATACAGAAGAGATAATTCGATGTTTTCAGGGGGACCCATTACTGACACCCTGATCAAAATACTCACCTTCTTTTTGGCCCTTATCAAGGACAGATATAATACCCCTTACAATCAACATAAGACTCAACTGAAAGAGAGGGATTTTCAACACCTAAAGAGTAAATACAATCTGAATGAAACTTCGCCTAAAGTCAATGTGAAAAGCAGCCAATCATCCATTCAGATGTCTCCATAAGCGGGAGAAGCTATAAAGTTCAGAGTATGTCTGATTGTTTTAAAGTTTGTTTGTTTTTTATTCTTTCCTCAGCCATTCAAAATTAAATATATAGAAATTGATTGAAAAAAAAAAAGGTGAAGGATTTCACAGACAGAATTGAGGCAGGAGCAGAAAATTTTGCATGCTAGGAACGAGACGAGCAATTGCAAAATAATCTCAGGAACCCTTGAAAACTGGGCAGCCTAGCATTCATTTAACAAGGAACCAGTAAAGTACAGTTGACCTTGAACCATATGGACTCAAACTGCATGGATTAGCAATAGACAAGCACTACAGCACTACATGATCCTGGGTTGGTTGAACCTGAGGATATGGAACCTCAGATATGAAGGAACCTCAAAATGGAGGCCCTATTACAACATTATGCTCTGTTTTTCCACAGCTCAGAAGTCAGCATCCTTAGCCTCTATGGTGTGCAAGGGTCAACTGCATACACAGACATGAGAAAAAAGAATAACCAAGATTTTTGCCTCAATCATTAGAAAATATATTACTATTTGTATACACAAATAAATTATACATAGATTTAACTTAATTTCATAGTAACTTCACAGCATTCAGCTTTGTCATGATTTTCTTTCTTAATGAACAGGGTTTCAGAAGTCTAGGTTTGAGGTCAGCACACTATGGCCTATGGGCAAAATGTGGTCCACTACTTGGTTTTCGAAATAAGGTTTCATTAGAAAAGAGTAGTGCCCAATCATTTTATTGTCGTGGCAGCTTTCCTATGGTATTAGCAGAGTAGAATAGTTGCAACAGAAACCATGTAGCCTGAAAAACTGAAAATATTTACTATCAGACTCTACAGAAAAAGATTGCTGACCTCTGTTCTCCATTAATTATCTCCATTTGGAGGTCATGGGTTGAAACTCACAGTTTTAGAGTCAAGGAGGAAAATTATTTCTGTGTCCAGTAATTTAGGAACCAATTACATAACTTTTTGGCTACATGGAAGCTTCCTCTGGTCAAATCATTGTCAGCTCTTACATGTGTTAGTCTTACTTATGACATCCTCTTATAAAAAGTGATCTGTCACTCACTATTGTCATTCTCTAAAACTTTAGTTCTAATAAGTACAATTTCATGAGTCTTTACACCTCTATAACTTGAAAAGGGCAAAGAAGCAAACCAATAAGATAATCATTTGTCTTTTGCTCTCATGCTCATTAACTATTCTTATCAGTTGTGTACCATAGTCCTATATTATCAAGAACTTTCGTTTCACAGATGGGAATGCTTGCACAGACACGTAAGTATCATAATTATAATATCTAGTTAGGTAGTTGGGAGCAAAGAGAAAATTTCAAACTAATTTTGTCCCCTTTTTATTTTATATTGCACCTATATTTTCTATTGCTAGCTCCAGTTTAATCCTCTAAATCTTGCTCCATTTTCAGCTTTTTAAAATGCTCCTCTACTTTAACAGAGGAGAAAAAAAAAATCATCAAATTTGTATTGAGTCTTTTGTTATATTTGCCCACCAGATGTCTCACCATGGAATTCCACAGATCACCAGGCTCACTGTTTGTATTTTCTAGGCATAATGCAGGCTTCAAAGTTTAGTATAAACCTACAAGTTTTCAGGTCATGCAAAGGAACACATGCAAGCTCAGGAGCACCAAAGGACTTGATGCAGAACAATACTACAGGAAGCAATGGAACGTTATTCAGCAAGCCCTCTGAAAATTGAAAATCTATAACATTTATACTTACATAAATGTATAACAGATAAGTGATAATATTTTGAGGATTATTTTAACTGTTGCCAAAATTTTAGGCTAAAATTTATGTGCATTTTCCAGCAAGTATGTGAAGGCTTTTCATTTTATAAGATTTAATTGCTACAATTAATATTTCAGTATATTCATTTTTTAAATTAAGAACTTGCCAGAGATTACTAAATGTTTTTTAAAACTTATTTGTAGTCTGACAGTGAAAGTGAAGTTGCTCAGTCGTGTCTGACTCTTTGAGCCCCATGGACTATAGCCTACCAGGATCCTCAGTCCATGGGATTTTCCAGGCAAGAATACTGGAGTGGGTTGCCATTTCCTTCTCCAGGGGATCTTCCCGACCCAGGGATCAAACTCAGGTCTCCCGCTTTGTAGGCAGATGCTTTACCGTCTGAGCTACCAGGGAAGCCCATATTTGTAGTCTAGACACATAAAATATACTTCATTAAAGATAACAATAAAATAAACCAATAAAACTTGCTTATATTAGTATCAGCTGATATTAATTCTACATAAAAAGCAATAATCACATAGTATTTCTGGGACTTCCTTCATCCTGTATATTCTACCAAATGTATTCTCACTTCACCGCCACTATCACAGTGCTACTTCCATCAAGATTTAACTCAAATATTGTTTTTCTGTAGAATTTTCCTGGGCCAATATTTTGTCAATGTTGACAAAAACATTCATAATTCCTACAGAACTCTAATCAAACCTTAAGTACAGTATCTATTCTACTATATTTTGTGCCTAGTTTTTAAATCATCTGACAGCTAAGTAATTTGACAACTTAGACTGTAAGCTCCCAATGGGCAAGGCCCATTATCTGCCACCATGAGACACAGAGCCAGCCACACGGAGCAGTGACATAGTAAAAGAATCTGCGAGGAACATGAATTCTAAAGTGACAGAACAACAAACACTCACAATAAAACAATTTGCATGTTTGTAGGACCAGGAGGAAAAAATATTTCTAATAAGGAATTAAAGTAAAAAGAAGACATAATCTATTATCACATATACCATAATTTTCATTGTTCAATCAGACGCAGGAGGCAAACTCTGAAACACATGGAGCCTCTCTGTTTAAAGTTTTTTTAGTCAAATCATTGTCTTTTAAAAATGTTAATGATTCTGTAAACTAGGATTTATCTTCCTGAGATGTTTTATATTTCAATATTAAAGTCCTCAAAAGCAGATCTAGAAATGCAGTTCTGTCATTTAAAGAAACAGTTTTCAATCTATTAGGCAGAAATGTCTTAATGGTACCTCATTCTCAACTTAATGAATTTCACATATATATCTTGAAACACGGTAACAACTAAGATTCAATATAAGATTCTGTATGGAAAACAAAGGTTCAGATTTTTCTAAATTTAAATTTCATCCTAAATTTGCTTACATTTACCATATACACAGTTTAACAAGAAACAACAATTATACATTCCCTAAACTAGCAATAATTAACAATATCCAAAATGCAAAACGACCTCACATATGTACTTACGTCTAAACAGTAGTCTCCTTTTCTTTGACTTCACTCACCCAATTTGTGGGAATTTCTTCTGAATTCTATATGGTTCATAGAATTAATATAGTTCAGGATTTTCCTGCAGGCTGTCAATTCAATTCAGTTCAGTCACTCAGTCATGTCCGACTCTTTGCAACCCCATGGACTGAAGCACGCCAGGCTTCCCTGTCCATCACTTACTCCTGGAGCTTGCCCAAACTCATGTCCATCAAGTCAGTGATGCCATTCATTATAGCATTCTGCATGCTATAGCTTGTTCAAACTCTATTTCCCAGTGATATCTCTATATTTCATATCAAAGCACTCTTTAAGTATTTTCCCTACTTTGCAGGGATAAATACAATATTTATTGATACCAACTGAATCACACAATCTCTGGTCTACAGACCTTTATGTTGCACTCTGGTATTCTACTGTACTGTAAGCAAAATGAAACATCAAATCCAGTTTCAGCATGAAAACAGAATATGTAATCTCCTTCAGTGACTTATCCTTTAAACACCATCTTCTGTGGATCTCTATCAAAATACAATTCCCTGCACAGATTGCCCTGCAAGCATGTCACCTGTGCAGCCAAGTTTAGAAAGGCCTCCTCACTTGGTTTAATGCTTTGATACTGCCATTAAGAAATTCTTATCAAGTTCTGAACAAGGGACACGCCTTAAAAATTTTTCACTGGACAAATTATGGAGCCAGTCCTGTCCCTGAGAGTCACAGCACATTAAATCATAGTATAAGTTGGTCTTTAGAATGACTTTTCTTAAAGTCAGTAAAGAACTATATGATCAGGAATTATGATCTATATGAACTATATGATCAGAACTATATGATCAGGCACCAAATGTCTATCTTGGAAAGGTAATAATAAGGGGAGGAAAGCAAACCTAAGGGAAAGCTCCATGCACAAATTAGTTTATTGTTTTGATTTAATAATTATTTATTATCTTCTAAGTGCCATGTAATGTTCCAAAGACTGAGATCATAGCAATGAACAATACGGACAAGTTCCCAGACTTCATGGAGTTTCCACTTAAGTTAGGGGACAGACAACCAGGTCTGTCTGTGGTGGGTAGGGCAGAAAAGGGAAATATTTTGGTAAAGGATTTAACATATCTCCTTTAGAGATGTCCTATGACATCCCTTATATGTGGAATCTAAAAAGAAATGATACAAATGAACTTACTTACAAAACAGAGACAGACTTAGAAAATGAACTTATGGTTGCCAGGGGAGGGGAGGGGAAGGGACAGTTAGGGATTTGGGGAAGGCCATTTGGGGAAGTTACACACTGCTATATTAAAAATGGATAACCAGCAAGGAACTATTGTATAGCACATTAAACACTACTCACTGTTATGTTCCAACCTGGATGGGAGGGGACTTTGGGGGAGAATTGATACATATATATGTATGACTGAGGCCCTTCACTGCTCACCTGAAATTACCACAACATTGTTAATTGGCTATACTTCAATAAAAAAAATGTTTAAAACAAACAAACAAAAATATTGATAATACCAAAGGTATTATCACCTTTGGTGACCAGACAAAATGATAATGGTTAAACAAACTTTATTACAACTACATTTTTATTACTAAGAGGTAATTTTGAGTGTTTTCTACTTCTCTGATCATCTTTTAGCATTTTCCTGGAAAAATTTTTGGAAATTTCATAAATTAATGCTGGTCATTTATAATACATAGTTTCAAACAGGCCATATTATTAGGTTATATAAAAATGAGTGTTAGGACTCATTTGGTGAATAATTATATAATGCCCTTGTCTCCTCTCCATTTTCTCCTCCCTTTTCTCTCTAAATTTAATTGTATATAGACTGTGCTCTGTTTGGACAAGAACACTGATTCTTTGCATATGAGTTTGTGTCACCAGTTCCAAAAAAGAAACAAGCAAAAACCAGGCAAACAAACAAAGCAATGGTCATGATTGAATGTAGACCACTTGAAAACTGTCTCTCATAAATAAGGACAAATTCCACAGATCTCACAAAATTGTTGTTACTCTTTAGGAATTATCATATATTGGGCATCCCCTATCATGTTGATGTAGGCATTCAATGGCTATTTGCTGATTGAATAAATACATAAATGAATGATGACTGAGTATGTAAAGAACATCTTTCCAAACACAAGTACCATTCATCACCCTAGAATGGAATATTCCTTAGAAATGATCTAGAATGACGAAAAGCAAGCACATTTGGTCACCCTGAAGTATGGACTATATCCCTTAAGAAGTAAAGTAAATTTAGCGTGTATTGCAATTTGGAACGTGAAAAGACACAAAATCACAAGTCCATCTGTTAACACACAACAATCAAAATTCTGCCTGACTGGAAAGAAGACATTGACTATTTTGATTCCTTCAAAACAGAGTATGTTTGCAATCTACATTTGTGCTCTTTGTTTTCCACACATATTACTCACCCTCAGATTATATGAAAATTAAAACTCAATCTAGTAACAAGCTGTCAAAACAAATAAAGCTACACTGGAGTTCTCCAAATGCATACTCATTGCAGTTCATAAAATCCCAGGGCTTCAAAACATCCTAAGAATTAAGCTAATATGTCCTCCATACCAAAGCCCTGCAATTTTCCTCACCTAAGGATGTTCATTTGATTGAGAGAAAATTGATAACATATTTTCAGTCTTAGTAGAAGAAATTTCACTCCAATATATTTTTATATTTAGTCATTCTTATTGTGAAGAGATACTAACATAAGGGTCTACAAACAGTCACATCTGATTACAATTTTAACATGTTTATCTTTTTTATCTTGGTGGAAAATATATTTCTTATATAACATATTTTAATACTCAAATTATCTCTTGGTATTTTATTCTTAGGAATAAATAGTTTATGCTTGTTTCAATTTTATGAAAATTGTCCCAATTCTTTCAACATTTGGTATTTAACTTTATCAATGAATATAATTATAGACTTAACAAAGAGTTCCTAGTTAATAATTTAAAACCTGGTACCATCTAATCCAGAAGTCTGTATCTATTATAGCCCACACTATTAATTTTACGTGCACTATTTCTGTAAAACCTCATGTAAATATAAACAAAACTTCATGTAAATCTAAATCTAATCAAATTCAAATTCTTTTAACATGGTATTTATTGGGCATTCAGAATGTTAGGATTTTGGTTTCAGGAAACTTTGAAAATAAAAATGTTCTTAGCTTGACTGTAGACTATTTTGTATATTCAACATTAAAAAAAAAGGTTCTCAATGTGAACATCTTTTAAATCATAAATATACTTCTTACCTGTGCTGCTGGATATATTAACATCAATACTGATATCAGATATTCCGCCTCCCTTCAGAGATGCTACACATGTGTATGTCCCAAAATCCGTGAATTTTAAATCAATGATGTCCAAGTTGGTCGTTCCCGGGGAGACATCCGGATCAGTCTGCGTAATAACCATCCGCTCAGAACTTCTTAATGGACGACCATTTTTAAACCAACTAAATGTTAACTCCTCGGAAGGAACAGCTTCTACTTGGCAAGATATTTTCACCTCACGCCCAATCTGGATGTTGTCATCTTTGTGATAAGGATCTGGTGTGATCCAAAATCGTCCTTTTTTTAATGCTAAAACATAAAAATTCCATAAGTAATTAGAGTTACTTTCATAATGTTAGGGATTAATTCACTATATATAGGTAGTCATCTCTGGTCTGAAATAAAGTAAAACAAAGTAAAATAAAATGTATATATGTTTCTTCAATTTCCAAGTAGTGTGCATATTAATAAAACTTTTTTAGGTAATTTAGAAACAATCTAAATAACTAAATTACTTACAGACTCTAAAATGGATTTTTATAAATTGGACAATATTTTCCAGTAATATAAAAATGCTTTAAATCTATATATGATACTTAAACATTGTTGCCATTGAATTTTGAACAAATGATGAAATATGTTAAAGAACTTTAGGTATTAGAATGAAAAATAATTACCTGGATCATTAAGCCCAATTTCTTACCTATGTCGTACCTATTATGGCACCATTTTTCAAATAACTCAAATACAGTGAAAATTTCATAATAAAGAAAATTTTAAAGTTCTGTTCACACGCTGACCAAAACTAGTTTGGTAAGATTCAGTTACTCCACATCACTTCATATTCATGAGGCACTTTCATACTGAAGGAAAATGTTTTTTCAAAAAAATTGCTATGATAGCTCTGTTCCACCATACATAGATGTCTGCAGTAGAAACCATTCACTGGCTATCTCATGCAGATGGCCAAAAGAACCTCTTGGCAGATGGCTTGCAAAACATGCTGTGTTTGTATCCTAACAGCAGTGCCTTCTGGGTCTAAGGTCATTGCTGTTCTTACAGCCTGTGTCAGTAATCATGACTACCCGAAACTTCCAGAAGAGCACACCCTATTGCTTTTCTTAAGGGCTTCAGTGCCGAACTTTGATCCTGTGGTATTCAGTTTGTAATACAGCTTGTTTTTTTTATTAATTGCAATAATACTCTTATGTACACATTATTCTCTTTTCTAATACCCTATCTATGCCCCTCTCCAACATCATCATGCCTACACGATGAAATGGAGCATATGCACTGAAACATAATTATCAGAATAAAATAGTGTTCATTCTCTTTTACCATTATACCTAAATACATGATGACACTGGCAAAAATGTGAATTTAGAGGACCTGCAGATATTGAAGGCCTACTAATTGTATCCTGGGTAGACTTTCCTGAGTTTAACTTGATTTTCCTCAGCTCAAAAAAGGCCAGGAAATACCATGGATTTGGAACTATTTGAGAATAGACTAGAAATTAATTCATTTTTAAATCATAAAGAGATATTTTAATTTTCTTTACTTTTCAGCCTCAAGTATTTTGGTCTGCTTTCTTGTTTGTATCTTAATAAGAAGAGATAAATGAATATCACAAAAGGTTTTTGTATGTCTTTTTTTTATTCAAGAAATATTTATGGGGCTCGTATTCAGAACTAGGCACTGGCAAGATCCTTATAATATGAGGTGAACAAAACAGACATAATTTTGATCATTACATATGGCAAATTGTGTATTCATAATTTATAGTTCAATCTATCTAACCTGTACATATGATACTTACATCTAAAAAGATATGAAATGTTTAATGAGTTTAAAGAAGTCTGAACCGCAGAGGAGAAACCTCCAAAATATTGTTTAGAAAATGCACAAGGCTTCAGTCTTAACAAAATCACCAGAAGACAAATATTTAAGTCAGGTTCTTATATTGCTGTTTGTTACATCTTCCAAATGCAACTGATGAACCTTATTTATTCCAACCATAACTTTATCAGTATATGACTCTAGGATGGAATCAGGAGAAATTATGTAATTCATTATGTAGAGTCACATATATATATTAATAAGGAACTGAAGCATGTGACTTTACATTACATCTAGAAAGGGAAATGTGTTAAAAAATCTCCACATCTGGCTACTTACATTTGATATGAAATACTCTGCACATATAATTCAAATATAGTTGAAGTTCTACAGCACAAACAAAACCATAAGATCACAGAATGTCATTTTCTTATATTTAATAGACCTAAAACATAGTATGTCAAGGGGCATTTACTTTCATTAGCACTCGCAACATTTAAACCAAAGTTTCCTTTCTTTGGTAAGAATTTTCCTTATCCTGTTTCTATAGAGAAATAATAAACCTACATTTAAAAAGATGAAACAGATAATACATAATTTTCAAAGATAAAAAATTATATACATGTTAATAAGTTCATATGGAGGTACATTTCGGATAAGTTCCACTCCAAAGTTTTAAATTGGTTATCATATACAACCACCACAAAAAAACCCTGATGTTTCAATGATTAAAATTTATTGATGAGGTAGCTATTATTTTCTAGCTCTGTTCTCTGTACAGTGACATATTAAAGGGATACTGATGTTGAGAGAACTGCAAACTCCTCAGACAAATAAGATTTAAACTACTAAACAATTCAAAAGCCACTGATAAAAAAACCAAGATATCAATATCTATATTATACATCCTGGACTGTTTTATTCATGAGAGAGAACTTTTAAAACTCAAAGTAAAAATATTAAAGATTATAAATTTAATAATCAATTCATAAATAAAATTAAATATGATGTGCGATTATATTTTTAATAGAAAGCAATATGACCAAGTAGACTTTAAGACTGAACTCCTTGCCACAAATATTTGTTGATTTCAGTACCAGACAATTCTACTATTTGGCCAAAGTCAATCATATTAGTCTCTCAAATGATAGACTCTGAGAGGGACAAGAGGGACAAGCCAGTGTGGCAATGAGCAAATGGTGAGGAACATCAGAACAAGTACCGTGGGTCAACTGACTGGGGAGCTAGCTCTTTAAGTCTGTTTTATATTACATCTTAACAAAATAAACTGGTTTTACATACAGAACAGAAATGTTCTAAAGGAAAAAAAAAGTGTGTGTGTGTGTGTCTGTATGTGTGTAGTCATCTGACAAATTGACTTAATTTTCTAACTTACTTTAGGTGCTCAGAAAACTAACAGCATAGCTCTGTTAACTAGGCACAGGTGCATTAAGAACTTGAAACCCCATCCCAGTTTTTTATTTCTATGTGGTCCAGTATGGGCAATCTAATTTTTACGGGTCAAGTGCATCATTTATAAAAATAGGAGGTGATAGTATTAGACTCCCTCTGAGACCCATTGTGAGAAATAGCTTATTAACAATAGTGTAGATCTTTGAAAATATAAAGTGTTTAATATAGTTAATCAACTGGGAAACAGGTTTCTTCATTTATAATTAAACACTCTTTTTCAGTGAACAATTTATAGTAGTTCATGCAATGTTAATTTAAAGTCATTTCCTGCTACCAGTTAAGATTTCAGATACTTAAAATCAATCTGCGATTAGTACCAGAATATAACAGGGCTACAATAGACATAACAAGACTCTGTAGAACTAAAGAAACTCTATGGAGAAGGAGAGGAGAAATCCCTTTCCCCAAATGCAATTTCATAGCCTGAATATAGAAAATCCCCTAACACCAGCTTCAGAGAACATTAGATTTAGCTTAATGTATCATAAATTGTGATGGATGAACCTCAAAAGGTACTTGTTTAGTCTGGCAATGCATGTAAAAGAACTGGCATCAAGCTGAGCCTCTGTTCTGGATAATCAGCTTAGAAACACTGCAATATAACCCACAGCCCCCTTTCATAACATTGTATTCAGTGAGAACTGAATACAATTGGCCCACATTCACTTTCCAGATATTACTTGCCAGGACATTCCAGTTGCACTCACTGAAGCCCTCAACTTTGAGATTTACAAAGGTACTTTCTGAATAGAATGAAACCAGTGTATAAATGAAAGCCCACTGCAAAGATCTGGGTATGGCTTGCTGCTGACCTTGTCCTAGAGAGAAAAGTGGATTTTTGCTTGTGGATGACTAAAGTTCCAAGGCAGACTTCAATTATTTAAAATTAGATTACTTCTTGAGTTTATCCTTGAGCTAAAGACCAGTGGCTTTGGAGAAGTCTAGGCTCATGACTTCCAGGAATACAATATGCATATAAAGACAATGGGGGCACTGTGGGATTATATCTTGTCTAGAGTCATATATTTAAAATGATAAAATGCACTAATTGTTTGTCATATTTTCCAAGAATTATACAATGCATATTAGTACACATTAAAATAAAATTTGTACTTGAACAAAAAAGAACATTAAATAACATTTTTAAAATGTTTTAAATATTAATGAGAAAGCATCTCTTTGGAGAGAAGAAATATCAGGTATCAACTTCTGAACATCTTCTAAGAATCTGTTTCAGAAGGATGCTAAGACACAGATTGACCACTGACCATCATTCCAAGTAGATAAACTAGCTAAAAACCTCTAAACACCTCACTTCTTATCATCTCAGTAGGATTCTAGTCAACATGAAACACTGACAAATGTTGCTGAGAAGAATGGATCTAGAGATAATTAATAGTGTAATCAGATAAATAAAAATTGATCTTCTATTCATGTAATCTCTGTAAAGGATAATGAATATATTTGAGTGAAAAAAGTACTTGCTAGTCCCACAGGATGCTAGCTAAATAAAGAACTGGAAACATTACATCAGCAAAGAAAGAAAGTGAAAGTGAAGTCGAGTGACTTTTACGACCCTGTGGACTGTAGCCTACCAGGCTCCTCAGTCCATGGGATTCTCCAGGCAAGAATACTGGAGTGGATTACCATTTCCTTCTCCAGGGGATCTTCCCAGTCCAGGGATTGAACCCAGGTCTCCCGCATTAGAGGCAGACGCTTTAACCTCTGAGCCACCAGGGAAGCCCAAAGCAATCTGCCATAGTAAATGAGAGTAGATACAATCTGTCTCTGGGATTTCCCAGGTGGCGCTAGTGGTAAAGAACCCATCTGCTGATGCAGGAGATGTAGAAGATGGGGGTTCAATCCCTGGGTTGGGAAGATTCCCCTGGAGGAGAGTATGGCAACCCACTCCAGTATTCTTGCCTGCAGAATCCCATGGACAGAGGAACCTGGTGGGCTACAGTTCATATGGTAGCAAAGAGTCAGACATGACTGAAGCAACCTAACACACACACATGAATAATCGGTCTTAATATAGTTAAATGCCTACCTGTCTTCTTAAAGAGATTGTAAACTCCTGGGGACTGGGCCCAGGCCTAGCCCCCACTCTGTGTCCCAGTCCAGAACCTGATTCCTTGGTTCCTTGTTAAAGTTAGTATTTAACTGTTTTCATTAAAACAGATTAAAGTTGACTTGTCAACTTTACAGCATTAACTTTACAGATTCCAATTGTTTCCATTCAGTCTGATCTGTCTCTGTTAACTTTGTTCCTGCTTGGTAGTCTTATGTTCTCAGATGCAAGGGGGAAACAGGATAGAGAAAATAAAATTCTCAATATCCTCTGGGATTCAAGGTTTTTGTTTAGGGAGCAAAATCTATTTGATGAGATAACAGTATTAATGTACAGAAAACTCAGGAGACCTCATTCTATCACACTTACTGAAGAGCTAACTTCGTGTCCTAGTCATACAATGGTACAAGAAAATCAGCTGCAAACATGGTATCAGTTACTCATCCCTGCTTTGTAAAGGAGACGGAATTTCATGCAAAAGGGCTTGTTCATATGATTTCGAAAAAGGTTAATAAAAATCATGTTAAAAAAGAACAAAAAGAGAACAAATAAAATTTGAGGACTGACTATGATAGTAAGATTTTTGCTTTTCCACAGAGCTTTGAACATATTAATGTGCACATTAAAATATTCTTGTTCATTCGTAAAGTCATGTCAGACTCTTTGCCACCCATGGACTCAGCTAACCAGGCTCCTCTGTTCTCCACTATCTCCTGGGTTCGCTCAAATTCCTGTCCATTAAGTCAGTGACACTATCTAACCATCTCATCTGCTGCTGCCCTCTTCTCCTTTTGCCTTCAATTTCCCAAAATCAGGGTCTTTTCCAATGAGTTGGTTCATTGCATCAGGTGACCAAAGATTTGAATCTTTACCATCAGTCTTTCTAAAGAATATTCAGGGTTGATTTCCTTTAGGATTGACTGACTTGACCTCCATGCTGTCTAAGGGCCTCTCAAGAGTCTTCTCCAGCACCGCAGTTCAAAAGCATCAATTCATCGGTGCCCAGCCTTCTTTATGGTCCACCTTTCACATCTGTACATGACTACTGGAAAAACCACAACTTTGACTATGTGGATCTTTGTCAGCAAAGTGACGTCGCTGCTTTTTAACACACTGTCTGGGTTGGTTGTACCTTTCTTCCAAGGAGCAAGCATCTTTTAATTTCATGGCTGCAGTCACCATCCACAGTGATTTTGGAGCCCAAGAAAGTAAAGTTTGTCACAGCTTCCACTTTTTCCTTTCCTACTTGCTATGAAGTGACGGGACCAGATGCCATGATTTTCATTTTTTGAATGCTGAGTTTCAAGCCAGTTTTTTCAATCTCCTCTTTCACCCTCATCCAGAAGCTCTTCAAGGTTCCATTTTCTGCCATTAAAGCAGTATCGTTTGCATATCTGAGGTTGTTGATATTTCTCCTGACAACCTGGATTCCAGTTTGTGATTCATCCAGCCTGACATTTCACATGATGTACCCTGCATATAAGTTAAATAAGCAATGTGACAATATATAGCCTTGATGTACTCCTTTTCCAATTTTGAACCAGTCAGTTCTTCCATGTCTGGTTCTAGCTGTTGCTTACTGACTAACATACAGGTTTCTTAGGAGGCAGGGAAAGTGGTATTCCCATCTTTTGAAGAATTTTCCACTGTTTGCTGTCATCCACACAGTCAAAGGCTTTAGTGTAATTCATGAAGCAGAAGTAGGTGTTTTCCTGAATTTGCTTTGCTTTTTCTGTGATCAAACAGATGTTGGCAATTTGATCTCTGCTTGCTCTTTTTCTAAATCCAACTTATACATCTGGAAGTTCTTGGTTCACATACTGTTGAAACCTAGCTTGAATGATTTTGAGCATTACCTTGCTAGCATGTGAAATGAGCACAATCGTACTGCAATCTGAATATTCTTTGGCATTTCCCTTCTTTGGGATTGGAATGAAAACTGACCTTCAGTTCCGTGGCTACTGCTGAGTTTTCCAAATTTGCTGACATACTGAGTGCAGAACTTTAACAGAAGCGATCTTCTAGGCTTTTAAAAAGTCCAAGTCTGTCACACTCACTAGCTTTGTTTGTAGTAATGCTTCCTAAAGTCTGCTTGACTTCACACTTTTCTGGCTCTAAGAGAATGACCACACAGTGGTAGTTATCTAGGTCATTAACACCTTTTTGTATAGTTCTTATGTGTTTTCTTGCCACCTCTTTTTAATCTCTTCTTTTTCTGTTAGTTCCTTACCATTTCTGTCCTTTATTGTGCCCATCGTTGCAGGAAATGTTCCCTTGATATCGCTTTGTTGAAGACATCTCAAGTCTCTCCCATTCTATCGTTTTCCTCTGTTTCTTTGCCATGTTCATTTAAGCAGCGTTCTTACCTCTCCTCACTATTCTCTGGAACTTTGCATTCAGTTGGGTATATCTTTCCATTTCTCCCTTGTCTGTTTCTCTTCTTTCCTCAGCTATTTGTAAGACAACCGCTTTACCTTCTTCAATTTCCGTTTCTCTGGGAGGGATTTGGTCACTGCCTCTTCTACAATGTTGTGAACTTCCATCCATAGTTCTTCAGGCTCTCTGTTACCAGGTCCAATCCCTTGAATCTATTCATGACCTCCACTGTTTAATCGCAAGGGATTTGATTTAGGTCATACCCAGAAGGCTTAGTGGTTTTCTCTACTTTCTTCAGCTTAGGCCTGAACTTTGCAATAAGGAGCTCATGATTTGGGCCACAGTCAGCTCCAGGTATTCTTTTCACTGACTATAGAGTTACTTCATCTTTGGCTGCAAAGAGCATGGTGGCCGTTTGGTCGCTAAGGCGTGTCCGGCTCTTGCGACACCATGGACTGTAGACTGTCAGGCTCCTCTGTCCGTGGGATTTTCCAGGCAAGCATAATCAATCTGATTTCAGTATTGACCATTTGATGATGTGCGTGTATAGAGTCATCTCTTGGGTTGATGAAGAAAGGTGTTTTCTATGATCAGTGTGTTCTCTTGACAAAACTTAGCCTTTGCCCTACCTCATTTTGTATTCTAAGGTCAAACTTGCCTGTTATTTTGGGTGTCTCTTGTGTCTCTACTTTTGCATTCCAATCTCCTATGATAAAATAGACATTTTTAAAAATTTTATTGTTATTATTATTTTTTTTTTTTTTGGTGTTAGTTATAACAGGTACTGTAGGTCTTCATAGAACCAATCAACTTCAGCTTCTTCGGCACTAGTGGTTGGGAAATGGACTTGGATTACCCCTGTCATAATGTTCATGGGGGTCTCATGGCAAGAATACTGGAGTGCATTGCCACTTCCTCCTCCAGTGTACCACGTTTTGTCAGAACTCTTCACTATGACCCATCATGGCAAGGCTCACAGCTTCATTGAGTTACACAAGCCCCTTCACCACTAAAAGACTGTGATCCATGAAGGGGAAATATTCCTAGAGGAGTTAATAATATTAATAAAAACCCTTTACTTGTGGAATATCTTATCCTTTAGGACTAGTATCTCATAGGATAAAGTAAGAGAATCTATTATCTGATGAAAACCATTAAAGCGACTCTAAAATTAGACTCCATTGTTGTTACAGGCATTTCCATCATAAGCACAACAAAATGATAGACACAATACAATTCTCTTGTAAAAATAAAATTTATAATTAGAAGAAAAAATAAAGGAAAAGGTAAATATCTTGATTTAAGTTGTGTTTAATGACACAATGAATTGCAAAACACACTTCAGAGCCATGTAATAAAGTATCTGCACTAACACTAGTGTGGTTCTTCCTTTTCCCAAGCCACCAAGACTTCTTCAAACTGAATTATCAGTTTGTTCCTATCTTGGAAATGCACATTTTGAAATATCCAACTGTCATGAAAA
This sequence comes from Odocoileus virginianus, assembly GCF_023699985.2. Taxonomy (NCBI): domain Eukaryota; kingdom Metazoa; phylum Chordata; class Mammalia; order Artiodactyla; family Cervidae; genus Odocoileus; species Odocoileus virginianus. Next base: position 29,644,932 of record NC_069679.1, read on the forward strand.
AGGGATGAAATGTGTTAGCGTCTGTATAAGTTGCAATTATCGATACAAGCTAAAATACAGTCTCGCTCAGTTGCTTGAGGGAAAAATAATAACATATATTTATTTATATCTTATGTTGATATAAAAAGTATTTAAAGTGTTATTATAACATGTATTAAAACTTCTAGAAGATGGACAGGAGGAAGAAGTTCTTTTTCTGTTTTTTTAATGTACTATTTGCTATTCTTATACTCATTTCTTTTATATAAATATTGCCAATCTATGGTCTAAATGAAAGCTCATTAACAATGCAAGAACAAAAAAAAAATCATTACATCCATTTCCAAAAAGCAGTTTAAAATAGCACCCTTGATAATTTGAATGCAGAAGTAAATGCTGAAAGGAAATTGGTCGTTCTATTTAATTATGAAGTATCAAGGCTCTATTTACTTTGTGAATTTACTCAAAGCTAATTACTGCACTTAGTCATTCAAATTGTTTAAGCAAAGTATGGTTGAATTTTTAATTCTCTTTTAAATGTCCTTGCTCAGAATAACTGCAGGTAAGTATTTTGAGTAGAAATTAAAGTAAAAAAAAAAATCTTTTAGGGGTCATAAATTTTGCTTTTAGATATAAGCCCTTCCTTGAGAGGAGAAAAGGAAGTGGATTAAAACAATATTATTACTATCATCAATAGTATTTTTCCATTCTTACCATGTTAGCCCTATCTTAAGGAGAAATATATATTAGCTATAAAGTTATCAAAGTGTCCATATAATGTCATAAGTAGAGACAAATAATTTCAAAGTATTGTTGCTTTTCAGTCACTCAGTTGAGTGACTTTGCAACATCAAAGACTGCAGCGTGCCAGGCTGTCCTGTCCTTCACCATCTCCCAGAGCTTACTCAGACTCATGTCCATTGAGTCAATAATACCACCCAACCATCTCACCCTCTTTCACCCCTTCTCCTCCTGCCTTCAATCTTTCTCAGCATCAGGGTCTTTTCCAATGAGTTGGCTCTTCGCATGAGGTGACCAAAGTATTGGAGCTTCAGTATCAGCATCAGTTGCTCCAATGAATATACAGGATTGGTTTCTTTTAGAATTGACTGATTTGATCTCCTTGCAGTCCAAGGGACTCTTAGGAGTCTTCTCTAACATTACAGGTCAAAGCAGCAATTCTTTGGTGCTCAGTTTTCTTTATGGTCCAATTCTCATATCCATACATGACTACTGGAAAAGCCATATCTTTGCCTATATGGACCTTTGTCAGCAAAGCAATGTCTCTGCTTTCTAATATGCTGTCTGGGTTTGTCATAGTTTTTCTTCCAAGGACCATGTGTCTTAATTTCATGGCTGCAGTCACCATCTGCAGTGATTTTGGAGCCCAAGAAAAGAAAATGTGTTTCTGTTTCCATTGTTTCCCTATCTATTTGTCATGAAGTGATGGGACTGGAAGCCATGATCTTAGTTTTTTGAATGTTGAGTTTTAAGCCAACTTTTTCACTCTCTTCTTTCACCTTCATCAAGAGGCTCTTTAGTTCTTCTTCACTTTCTGCCATAAGGGTGGTGTCACCTTCATATGTGAGATTATTGATATTTCTCCTAGCAATCTTGATTTCAGCTGACGTTTCATCCAGCCTGGCATTTTGCATGATTTACTCAGCATATAGGGATCCCCTGGTAGCTCAAGTGGTGAAGAACCCTCCTGCAATGCAGGAGAACTGGGTTAGATCCCTGGGTTGGGAAGTTCCCCTGGAGAAGAGAATGGTTACCCAGTCCCATATTCTGGCCTGGAGAATTCCACGGACAGAGGAGCCTGGCAGGCTACAATCCATGGGGTTGAAAAGAGTAAAAAACAACTGAGAGACTTTCACTTTACTTCTTACTCTTCAGTTCAGGTTCAGTTCAGTTGCTCAGTCGTGTCCAACTCTTTGCAACCCCATGGACTTCAGCACGCCAGGCCTTCCTGTCCATCACCAACTCCCAGAGTTTAATCAAACTCATTGCCCATTGAGTCAGTAATGCCATCCATCCTCTGTTGTCCCCTTCTCCTCCTGCCCTCAATCTTTCCCAGCATCAGGGTCTTTTCAAATGAGTCAGCTCTTCACATAAGGTGGCCAAAGTATTGAAGTTTCAGCTTTAACATCAGTCCTTCCAATGAATATTCAAGACTGATTTCCTTTAGGATGGACTGGTTGGATCTATATAAGTTAAATAAGCAGGGTGAAAATATACAGCCTTGATGTACTCCTTTCACAATTTTGAACCAGTCTGTGGCTCCATGTCTGGTTCTGACTATTGCTTCTTGACCACAGGTTTCACAGGAGGCAGGTAAGGTGTGTGGTATTCATATCTCTTTAAGACTTTCCCACAGTTTTTTTTTTTGTGTGATCCATAAAGTCAAAGGCTTTAGTGTATTCAGTGAAGCAGAAGTTTTTCTGGAATATTCTTGCTTTTTCTATGATCCAATGCATGTTGGAAATTTGATGTCTGGTTCCTCTGCCTTTTCTAAATTCATCTTGAACATCTGTAAGTTCCAATTACATACTGTTGAATTCTAGCTTGGATAATTTGAGCATTACTTTGCTAGCATGTGAAATGAGTGCAATTGTGCGGTAGGTTGAACATTCTTTCTCATTTCATAGTATGGCTACTATGTGTATGGTATTTGACACAGTGTAATATCTTACACTAGCTATTTGAATAGGAGAATATTAATGAGCACAATTTATACATCCTATGTCATTAAAATTAGTAGGTATTTTGAATTCACATTTTCTATCAAACTAAATATACCCATTCACTATGAAAAGAGTGAATCTAAGATGAGTTATACTTTTATTAATTTTGAAAAACTTAGGACTAGAAACAGCCATAACAAGAACTGCAACTTAGAAAGGTCTGTGCTAACCTTTTGAAGTCTTTGAGAAAATAGCACATCCTTAATATTTATGGAATTGATTATATAGTAGTGAAAACTGGAAGAAAATAATGAGATTAATAAACTAAAAAAAACATTACTTTTTTGCTTTCCTTACTTTCTGTCTCATAAGCTGTGTACTCTCTCCTTTCCAGAAGGGTCCGGTCCACTTACCAATATTTCTCCCCGTACCCTGATGCAAGGCTATGCGCTTTCCTCTGAAATTTCAATACTTTCTCTTTCATATTGTTAGGTAGTTAGAATAGGGAAAAGGAGTCCAGACTGGCGGTGGATAAAAGAAAAGGGAGGGAAAAGCCCAGGAAAATAGAACAAAGGAAGGTCCAAGGACCTGAGTGAGGACCTCAGGTAGAACAAACAGCACTCCTGGCTAGCCCAGTTTACACAGGGCAGGCCCAGGGGAGGAAAATGCATAGAAAAAGAGGAGCCAAAGTGTCAGGGCTCTCTCATCTCTTCGAGTCTTTTGGGTTGGCATGCCTTCATGCCTCAAGGATGTATTTTCCTTTTATTTTATAAATAAAACTGAGCTGTAACACGGAGCTGTAACACTGATCTGTTCGAGAGCTATAACACAGTCTATCTGAGAGCTGAGAGCTATAACATAGTTTATCTGAGAGCTGTGACACTCTGAGAGCTTTAACGTCTTGCTTCAAATTTTTGTTGTGAGGAGATAGAACTGAGGAGATTACACTCCCCTGACAATATGATGTTTAATCTTAGAGTAGAAAGTTGTTTAGATCACATCGAAACTTAGAAGATATTCCTATAATGAATAATCTTACAAATTATTTGTTTCAATCTTCTCAAAAAAAAAAAAAAAAGAAACATCAATTTTCTCCTGTGTCAAAATGCACTCATTCCGGTGGGCAGTTCACACACTGATTTTCACTGGTGCAATTCTGACACTGACGTCTCAAAGGTTACCAGTAACCTCTTATTCAATTAATACAAAGATATCTTCCAGTTTTTCTCCATGTTTTTGTATCACTTGTATTTTGTACTTCATATCACTTTACTTATTCTTTCTTCCTTCTTGAAAATTCTTTCTACAGACTTCTATGACTAGGGAAATATAATATTTAGAAAATAAATAAATTAGTTGACTTTGCACACATGCATCACAATTTTCATGAACCATGTCCTAGTTCTCTTGTTCGTTTGAATTTTATCTTTTGAACAGTTTTTGTAAAGCTAGTCTCTGTTGAGAAAGAAAGGATTTCTATAAATTACTGTCATAATTGCAGACCACAAAATTTTTATTTAATGTTCTACCTTTTAATTTGCTGCCCACATTTAGGCATATGAGATTATCATTTGTTTTGTTTCTTGACACACAAAAGATTGCAACAAGATCCACACACCTTCCATTTAAATTATGATAATTATTTAATCATTTGAATCTATTCTTTCATTTTTAATAGTAAACAGCAAGGTGATTAACCTAAATATATTGAGTGATCAGATGAAAGTTACCTGTATTTACTATGAATTTATAAACATTATCTTAAATTGTAACCTGTCTTGTGAGAATCTGAAATGTCAACACCATTGACAAAGCCAACTAAACATTCCCCCCAGTGTGACTAAACATTAGACATATTTTGTCCTGACTCTAGGCCCCAGTCTTCCTTTTCCTCTGAGAGCATTTACCTTTAGAAAACTTCCAGTGGTAGAACAACTTTTCTGCTCCTTTGAGATGAAAATTTTATAAGCCAGAAATGGCTTTTTCAAGGAGCTAGGTGCCATCCATTCAAAAAGGACTAACCTCAGAGACACTGTGGGTTCAGTTACAGAGCACCACTATAAAGCAAAGATTGATAAATGGACTCACAAATTTTTCAGTTTTCCAGTGCATATGAAAGTTATGTTTACACTATGCTATAGTCTAGTATGGCACCCCACTCCAGTACTCTTGCCTGGAAAATCCCATGGATGGAGGAGCCTGGTAGGCTGCAGTCCATGGGGTCGCGAAGAGTCAGACATGACTGAATGACTTCACTTTCACTTTTCACTTTTATGCATTGGAGAAGGAAATGGCAACCCACTCCAGTGTTCTTGCTTGGAGAATCCCAGGGACGGGGGATCCTGATGGGCTGCTGTCTATGGGGTAGCACAGAGTCGGACACGACTGAGTGACTTAGCAGTATAATCTAGTAAGTGTGCAATTTAGCATTATGTCTAAGAAAGCAAAGTACATACCTTAATTAAAGAATACTTTATTGCTAAAAAATGCTAATAAAAAAAATTAAAAATGCTAATCATCACCATAGCTTTCAGCAAGTCCCAACTTTTTTGCAATAGTAACATCACAGATCAACACAACAAATATAATAATAATGAAAAAGTTTTAAATATTATGAGAATTGCAAAACTGACACAAGAGACATAAAGTGAGCAAATGTTGCTGGAAAAAAAAAAAAAGCCCCTATAGACTTGTTCAATGAAGAATTGACATAAACCTCCAATGCAGGATTGATACAAACCTCCAATTTGTAAAAAAAAAAAAAAAACACCCGAGAAGCACAATAAAGTGATGTTCGACACAATGAGGTATGCCTGTAATCATCAGAAGAGATAGTACTTCTAGCTCCCAGTTTCTACAGGAGGGTAGGAGCCTAAGTTTGAAAATGATAAGACAACTTGGCAAGCACAGATGGCTTAATCACATTGACCAACTTCCCCTCTAAAGTCTTCAGTACTTTTCCGTAGCTCATCCCTGCATTTAAAAACCCTCTTTTGTTTCAGCATAGTTACATTTTATCTCTCCCCTCTTTTGCAACAGCCTTGACACCTTTGCAACAGTCTTAATATCGCTGTCTTTGATAATTTATAAAGTGTCTGATGTTATTTTTCTTTTACATCATCGTGGCCTTTTATACTACAGTCTTGGGCATTACTGAAGTAGATAAAGCATTACAGGCAGCATCTTCACCAGTTGAGCTATCAGGGAAGCCCTGAAAACTGAATAAGCCTAAGAATCCATTGCTATAAAGTTTCAATTGAAAAGAAAATAATGTTTATGTTCACAACACACACATTGTAGTAGATTGTTCAAAGATGAAATATCACATGAGTAAAAGTATATCTGAGAGTTAGGGAGGTTAATTTAAACCCTTTATAAATCTGTGCTTCCTCCAATGTGGCAAGCCCTAGTTAATACTTAATGCACTGTGGGTCTAGGATTTCTGATAATAAGCCACAGGACAAGACTCTGGATTGTGAGTAACCAAAAAATGACAGAACTGCTGAAATGAAGTCTGAAGAGACTGACTCTAAAACTAAAACTTTAATATATATATTATAAAGAGAAATGTGTAATATTTCTCTTTTAAAAAGTACACCCTACCTTGCTCTAGATGTCTTTAAAGCAAACTTTAGCAATATATGTTATAATTTTCCTTTCCTCTTTTTAATGAGAAAATCATGGCAAATAAGAAAATAAGTTAAGATCAAAATGATGGTGGTATAGAAATGTTTTTGTATCCTATAAAATTCTATTTGGGCTATAAATTGGCTCTGATCTTTATAGAAACAAAGGCAAAGAGGAAAACACTAATTTCATGTTTCATTGTATCTATTAGATCAAAATACCTCAATTCCTAACAAACAAACAACAAACAGAAAATATTCTTGGTCCAGAGATCTGAGTAGAATTTATCTTATGAATCTGCATAAGTGAAATACACAACAAGCAGCATTATAACCACATCCTTAAGATGATCATAACAATGTAATTTACTGAACTCATTGTCTATCTGTCCCTCAATTACAGGATTGTTAATTACATCATTTTATTCTGGAACCAAGGGCTTCCCAGGTGGTGCTAGTGGTAAAGAACCTGCTTGCCAATGCAGGAGACATTAGAGACGCAGGTTCAATCCCTGGGTCGGGAAGACCCCTTGGACGAGGGCGTGTTGACCCACTCCAGTATTCTTGCCTGGACAATCCCCATGGACAGAGGAGCCTGGCAGGCCACAGTCCATAGGGTTGCAAAGAGCTGGATATGACTGAAGCAACTTAGCAATCATGCATTCTGAAACCAAAGGAGTATGACCCGGGTACACAAGTGTTAGTCTCAATTCAAAGATAAATCCAGATAGTATTCAGTAAGTATTATGCAATAGTAAATGCACATTCACAGACTATGAGAATGACCCAGCAAGGTTATCATTAGTGGTCATGGAGGGAGGGTGGTGTTGCAGATGTTATATATTGAGGGTTATATGGGAATATCTGCTTTGTTAGCTGACATAGATGTAAGATTCACATACTTCTATAAAGTAGAAAGAAGATAAGCCAAACTAGGATTCAAGCTCTGTAAAAAGATGGATAGTGGGATGCTTGGTGATAAGAAAAAGACAGAGGTCCAACATGTTACTGAAAGCCAATGAAAATACCACTTTAAGAAGTAAAAAATGCTGAGCAACTTAAGAAAAAAAAATGGTTTCACAATTTATCTCTCATGTCAAATCAACTGTTTGCATTACTTACAGAGTCATTGGCTATAAGCCAGTTTACAGTGCTAAGACACATTTACCAGAAACAATGACTTTTGTGTTTGAAGAATTGCTCTGAACTCCTTCTTAAAGGAATGATTAGATAATAAGGCTAGGAATACATTAAAGATATGCATACTATTTGAAATTCAATCTATGACATCTACAGTTTAGAGCATTAGTATTTAAAGTGTGGATTCTAGTCCAATAGCAATAGCAAAACCTGGGAACCTATGGGAAATGCAAGTTCTTGGGTGACCTTCACACCAAAACTGCACTTCTTGGGGTAGAACTAAGCTCCCCAAGTCCAAAAGTTTTGCTAGGTAATACTGATGTACTGTCAAGTTTGAGAACAACTGTCTAGAAAACAATTATCCTTGGGAGTTCCCCGGTGGTCCAGTGGTTAGGACACAGTGCTTTCACTTCCAGGACCTCAGGTTCAATCCCTGGTCAGGGAACTAAGATCCTATGAGCCACGTGGTGCACCCAATGAAAACAATTATCTTTCCATCCTTTAGAAATGCAGAGATAGAGGAGAAGGAGACAGGCCATCAGTTCATCCAGAGGACTGTTGAATTATTAAAGAATATGCTAAAAGAAGCACAAGCATATTTTTTTTACCTTATAAGGCCCTCAAGAAATTGTTTACTGTGATTAAAACACTTGAAATATTACTAAGGAAGAAATTCTACAAGTATCATTAAAAACAGGGTCTAAATTGACCTCACACAACTTAACCCATATCTATGGTCCTTTCAACAAAGCCAAAGCCAGAGGAAAATTGCACAAAACCAATTATTTTTAGATTTCTTCACAAAATGACAAAGATGTTAAGAGTGGCCAATATAAAGTATCTTCCCCCTCTTTACATAAGAAACTGTAATTATTGAAGTATTAAGAATGTAAGCAAATTTCATATAGGATGACCTAAAAAAAAAGTTTCGGTCATAATCTGTCACAGTCATAGACCATCAACTTTCTTCTGAGAGCCAATGGCTTTTCAAGACAGTCAACACATATAACAGTTAAGAGAAAGTATTCTGAGGTCAGATGTCTAGGTTTGAACACGATTTCATCAATTATTAGTGGTGGGACCTTGTATAATTTACTCACTCTCCTAAATCTGTAAAATGGAGATGATGATAAAATTAACCCATGAAGCTCTAAGTATGCTGACACTGAGTAAGCAAACCACAGATGTCAGCTGCTTTTTCTTCAATGTCACCCAGGCACTCCCAACATATCTATCACTCTGCTGGCTACCAAAGCGACAAAGATGAAGAGCATTGTGGTGGAGAAAAGCATAGAAATAAATAACTTTATTTACAGAGTAATAAAGACAAGGATTCATTGTACTATGAATTATGGAAGGGAATACTTAGAAAAATACAACTAGTTACCATGAAGCAGGCATTTCTCTGTAATTTCAACCAATCAACTCCATTCTCCTCCTCCTGTCTCTGAGGATACAAGTTTGGTCATCATTTCAGAGCTAACCTCTTCAACTGTGCTCCTGATCTCAACTCCAGCTCCATACAGAATATCACACACCTGCATTTTCCCTGTCTTTTTCTCTTAAATTCTCCCTCACAATGAGGCCCATCCTATGTATCTGTAAACATGATCAGAATCTCCTCATTAATTCAAACAAAACAAAGCGACCACTAAATAATACAGGGAGCCTGTCCTCAACCTCTTTACCTCGTGAAACTACTTCCTATTCACTCTCTTTTGTTTTCTCACTGTCAAAATATGAAAATATAAACCACTCACCTTTAACCTCTTCCAATGAGATCTGATTTCCACCAGTAACAGAACTTCTAACCGTCGTCACCAGTGAGGACTGTGCTCCAAGGAACTGCTCTGTGTATACTCCAGGCTGCATCTGTTGGGTCTTATTCATCCTGACCATTTGTTTCTAGTTGTCAGGCCAACTCTATCTTTATTTCCTTCGTCCTGAATCTATGCTTCTCTTTTCTGTCTACACTATTACTTCACCACTTGCTTTTCCGTCCATGGTTTCTGTCTCAGCGCAGATGTCCCCTTAGTAAAATTCTCTGCACCCACCTCAATGAGTTATACTTGCTTATTTCCAAACATCTGCTAGCTTTCTATGTGATGGAGCACTTCAGGATCCATGGGCCTCAATTAAAACTTTTCATATCACCACTGTAAAAATATCTGTGTGACTCTCCTTTTTTCTCCTATTTTATCTGTAAATGTAATCTATTAAGCGAAATAAATATTTGAGACCATACTCTATGAACTAGACACATTCCTTAGGAAGTCCATGTAAAAGTTGGGAGCAAATCAATCAAAGTTTTATGATGCTGTTACTTTAAAGAGTCTCTCAAAAGTTATCCCCCTGAATCTACTTCTTTGACCTAGGTGATAGAGCCATACATTAGCCTTCTATACTTTGTTTTATTAACAAAATATAGAAGTAACCAAATAGAGGATAAATTTAAATTTAGCTGATCTGGAAAATATTTCCTTACCTGAACATTCTGCAAAATTCTACGCTTTTTTTCTTTCCTCTTTTAAATAGATAAGTATTTTTGTTTATAGCAAAGTTAAAACTCAAGTATTGAATTTATAAAACATTTTTTTCTGTATGATTAAAAATACACCATCTTAGGGCTCAACTTTAAAAGATTAAGCTTTTTAAAAGCATTTATTTTAAACTATATTACATATGTTGCTGCTAATTTTAGGAGGGAAGTTGGAACATATTTTGCACTTTCTTTAAGATTTGAAAGCCTATCATAATCAATTTACTTTAACTCATAGTTAGATTCTAGGTATCTTCTCATTATGATAGAATTATTTTTTTTTCTTTAATAAAGGCTGCAGGCAGGTATTTTTAGCCTATGCATGTCTCTTTTTGGTCTCAGCCATTTTCTTTGTTGATGACTATCAACTCTTGTCTTCACTATAGGCATAGGCTTAGTGACACAATTTTATTCCTCTCCTAATCTGTTCCTTTCTCTCTTTTACAAAAGATGAGGTTTATCACATGCAGTTGTGCTGTGTTCTGTGCTGTGTTCTGTCCATAGTTATATTTTCTGTCATTTTTTGGTTTTCTTTCATTGAATCTCAACTCCTAGTTGTGCTCTTTTAAGTTAGTATGTTTGCTCTAAATGTGTAATTATCACTTGGCACTCTTTTCATGGTGGGATTTAATGTAATTTAGAGGCTGCATTTATACCTTGCCATAATCTAAGAAGGACTTTCAACATTTATTATTAATATATTGCATCTTGCAGCAAAAACAACAAGAAACAAGGAATCAGTGATTGAATCAAGTCAGGAAAATAAGGCAAAGCCAGAGTGAACTTGATATGAAAAATAAATACAATCAACCTCTGTATAATTATTCACAGAGACAAGACAGAGATTATATACTAAACATTATAGCAGCAAAATTATTAGGAAAATATAGAAAATTATAAGAGCTTCCCAGGTGGCTCAGTGGTAAATAATTTGCCTGCCAATGCAAGACATGTGGGCTCAATCCCCAATCCAAAAGATCCCCTGAAGAATAAAATAGCAACTCACTCCAATATTCTTGCCTAGAAAATCCCATGGATGTAGGAGCCTGGTGGGCTACAGTCCATGAGGTTACAAAAGAACCAGAAATGACTTGATAACTAAACAATAATAACAGCCAGTTACAAAGGTAACAGGATCTGTAGAATAAAAACAAGACAATTGTACAAGGGATGTACAACCATTTCTATGGTCCTCAGAAAAACCATAGGTGAGAGAGTAGGGAACAATACCTTTGAATAATTTAGGGAACAATTTTGGAAGGCTATTTGTTTAAAAACTAAAAAAAATGTTCAGTACAGACTCAAAATGTTAGGCCAAGAGGAATTCAGCAAGGAGGATTCTAATATGTGAGGGTTGAGGCAATAACTATTGCTATATCAATTTAGGGACTGATTTTAGATCTCTGAGTCCAGTCGTTCGCAACTAAAAGTAAGCATCAGGACCACAATATCTGATCCACATCCCCCAGTGATTCCAAGTAAGTTACTTTAGGGTAGGGTTTGGGGATCTGCATTTTTAGGCTACAATACAGATTTTAAGTTATGCCTTGGGATGAAAAACTACTGACCTAAAGAAACAGCTAAAAAACAGTCTATATGAACTCCTCCATAAATTTGATATTTTTAAGATTCTAAAAGATATTGAGCAGCAATAACTTTGAGGTCAGAATCCCCTACAAGTAACCACAGGACACCCAATTGATCCTGATAGTCAACTACAGAGCCATATGCTTCAACAGTCAGCCAAGTTAAGACAGCCTCCCGTAGAAACTGTGGAGTTTATATGTACCATATCTTTTGTATCCATTCATCTGTCCATGAACATTTAGGTTTCTGCCATGTCCTAGCTATTGTAAATAGTGCCGCTATTAACATTGGGGAGGCAAGGGGGAAGGAAAGAGTGAGATGAAGAGAGTAAAGAGAATCAACATATATACACTACAATGCATAAAATAGATAACTGGTGAGAAGTTGCTATATAACACAGGGAGCTCAGCCTGGTGTTCCGTGATGACCTAGAGGGATGGGATGGAGGAGGGCAGGGAAGCTCAAGAGGAGGGGATATATGTATAACTATGGCTGACTTGTGTTATTGTAAGTAGAAGCTTATCCTAAATTAGCTCAGAGTATTGATGACAGAAACGCCTTACAATAGCAGCATGTAAAATAAAACATCTATATCAAATGCTTAAAATATAAATCCAATTTAGATGTTAGTACAGCACAACCTACATAACTGTTTATTCCTTCTCAAATTTGAGTCAAAGTGACAAATGGAAAACCTTAGATAACTTCTCTCACATATTTTTCATGAGAGAAATAATCTTTCAAAAGTAAAGTTTTGAAAAAAATTATGTTGGCTACTAAGCAAGCCAAATATGCAAATATGTGACATTTGCAATCCTACTTCTTCATGTATCTATAGTCATTATCACACATTAATCCTAATAGTCCTTCCTATGCAGAGTATATAATACCTCAAAGTCATTTAGGACATCATACTATGGGCATCACTAATATCTGATCAGCAGTTGGTGCGCATGAAGAGACCTTTCTGAACTTCAGCAAGGTTACTCACTCTTCACTTGACATAGTAATTATTTCTTAATGAAGGGCTCTCTTTAATTTGTAGATTCTTTGGGTGATTTTTTTTTTAGCCATTGAAGGAGGGTGCAAATTAGGATAATAAATGATTGAAAAATTGTGGTAGATAATGTATCATTAATGGATTGAGAGATGTACAAACTAGTAATTGCTCCAAAGAACTAAGCCACATTTAATTCTTGCCTTGATTATAATGTTTCTGTTTGCTAAAACTGAGAAAAATTTAAGCCACAATGAAATTTCATTACTTTAACCTTTAGGAAAGAAGACTAGCTCAAGTATATCTTTATTCTGAACATAATTGAGGTAGAAACTAGCACAAAATAATATTTGAATGCAGGCAAATCAAATATGAAAAATATAGGTAATTGATGGTAAATTTGATAATAAAGCTTAGGGACGAGGACAGCCAGATTCTCTGTCCCTGTGCACTTGGTTTTCTATAGAAAATATTTACTGAATCTAAATGTCAGTGTTAATGCTGATAATAAGTAGTTTTAAGGTGTGTTGATAAAAAAAAAATTGCTACCAAATATACTATATTATTTTGGTTAATTGTTTTTCCTCCTAATTTCCATTTTCAATCCACCCGGAACTGAAGAAAATTGAAAGAAAGAGCTATGGATAGGGGGAGGTTAAAAACTCTAATTCAATTAAACAGATACTACATATCGGTTATGTAATTCAGGCATTAGATCTGTTCTCTGTCATCACATATGCAAAAGAAAATATTATTCTAAAACAAAGCTGAATGTGATAGAAACTAAGAGTAGTAAAAATAACTTAATATATATTTTATGCTTAATTCTATGATTTCTGGTTGAAGAGATAGCTGTTCCATTTATATAGGCACTGCTTTATTTGAGGACACAGGATCAGACTAATTTTCTTCCACAAAGGCTTTGAATGAGTTTTACTTCAATGAGAAAACAATTTTTGACTATCCAGTTTAAAAATACTTTGTCTATAAATATTAAGAGCTATATGGCTTAATTTTATGTTAGTTGCTTAGTTGTGTCTGGCTCTGTAACCCCATGGACTGTAGCCCACCAGGCTCCTCTGTCCATGGGATTCTCCAGGAAAGAATACTAGAGTGGGTTGCCATTCCCTTCTCCAGGGGATCTTCCTGGCCCACGCATGGAACCTGGGTCTCCTGCATTGCAAGCAGATTCTTCACCACTGAGCCACCAGGGAAACCCGCCCTAATTTTATATTACTATTATTTTCTCCCAGCCTTTCCGAACATATAGCTTTATTTCTTAAATCCCAGTTACTCCCATAATCTGTTGAAATCTGGCTCCTGATCCACCTCTCAGTGTCACCGTACACCAGTGGCATCATTTTCAAGTTTCAGTCCTAGTCTACCTTAACTCTTTCAGACATCTTACAGTTTTTTCAAGGCACAGAGAGTAGATTTGTCATGGCCTTCAGTCACAGAATGAGCAGAATCGAAACTGGGTTTGCCCTGTCTCCTGTGTGCCCCGGTCCTGTGATTTGCTTGAGTTTAGTCGCTCTGTCGTTTCTGACTCTGTGACCCCAGGGACTGTAGCCCACCAGGCTGCTCTGTCCATGGGATTCTCCAGGCAGGGATACTGGAAGGGGTTGCTATGTCCTACTCCAGGCAATCTTCCCAACCCAGGATAGAAACCAGGTTTCCTGAATTGCAAACCAGGTTCTTTACCATTTGAAATACCACCCTTAGGGAGTGACATTTGTGAAGTATGTTTTTCTTTTCTTTTTTTTTTTTTGCCTCTGGAAGAGCATAAGTTTCTCATTCTCATTTTACCTTGCAAATAACTATCTCTCAATTTTTAAAAAAATGCTGTATCCTCTAAATGTATACATTTCCAAAGGTTTATGTGAAGGTCATGTATACGATATTGCCCTTAATCTGGAAATACTGAAACAGAAGCACAGAACAATTTACTGAAAAGATATAAGTATCAACACTATACAAAGAAAGTATTTCTAAATAATATTTTAAATATCATCTAACAAAAGCAATTTTAGAAAAGAATATATTACTCATGCATTAATGCAATCTCCAAGCTTACATGTCATTTGTGCATTTGGGCTCTTTCTGTAGGGTAAAGAAACTCAGGCAGGAAATTGGGATGCAAAATGCTTTTGAAAAAAAAGAAAAAGCACTAGAGTTTATTTGGCAAGGGAATACCATCATGAGCTTATTTTTGGAAATGATGTGTTTCTTAAATAAAATGGTTGAATTACACAAATTGCTATATCACATTAACTGGTAACTATGAAGAGTTCCTAAATTATCACTGGAAAAATACATATCCATTAACGTATTATTTTCATTGCACAGTGCCTACAATTAAGACATTTCCGTTAGCAAAGAAAGAACTGTGAATTTATTGCTCAATTAAAATTTTTCATTATTTGCTGATTGAGCCATTTGCCAATTATTGTTTCTGTGCTGGTAATCATTACATTGTAAAATTATGCTACTGTTAGCACCTTTACCATGTAAACACATCTTATCATATTCTATTAACTTTTTTGCTCCTCAAAAATGAAGAGGTAGCAAAAGTTTCAATTAGTTGTAGCGGCTTAAAAAATACCACATTTATGGTGAAAAAATGAATAAATTTAAACTACTTGGTTATTTTCCATTTTACGTGCTCAAAATGTTTGAGTTTCCCATGTTCTATCATTATTGCTCTTCAAATATAAAGTTAGTCTCCACTGCTACAAACACATCACTGTTAAAACTATATTGAATCAGACTTCTATCTCTGATTTTACTAGGGTCTTTTGTGGTTGACCATCATTCCCATGGAGAAAAATTAGAAAAGTCAATAAAAGTTCTTAAGTCTTTCTGAAAGCATCAAATATCAGTTCGGACAACCTGAACTTGAGGAGTCAAAATCCCATAGAAGGAAAAAAAACAAAAAGATGAGCTAACATACTGCAGCCACTTTTCTTTCAAGGTTACTTTTGCCTGTAGTAGGAGGCTAAAGATCCAAATAAAAAGCTCCAGTGAATAGCCCAGCATACTTAGTTGAAAATTGTGAAGAGTCATGCCCTAGGAGTGGGGCAAATAGCACAGAGCATTACCAACCTAGCCTTGAATCTGCTATTTCCTGACTGAATTTAGATAATCAAACTATATACTCTCTGCCTGGAAAAAAAAAAAATTTGAAAAGAAATTTTCTGAACAAACAGCATAATCCTGAGCCATTTTTAACAAAGAATAATAAACATTCAGTAAGAGGATAATGCTTGTCAAGAGACAGGACAAAGTCAAATAGAAGAGTAACAACAGACCACAGGTAATCAAGACACTGGAGTTCTCAGATAAAAATGCTAAAACTGTTATGATTAGAATGTTCAACAAAATAAAGTAAAACACTGGGGAAAGCAAAATGAGAAGATAGGAAGTTTCACCAGACAACTGAAATCTGTAAAACTACATCAAATGTAAATTTTACAATGAAAAAATAAAACTATGTAAGAAATTAACTCAGTAAGTGTGCTTTGTAATAGATTAGAGACAATAAAATGTAGCATTGGTGAACTAGAAGGTAGGGCAATAAGAGATATTGAAGCATAGGTGGAGGAGAAAATGAAGGCAAAGATAGGAAAGAGCATAAAAGATCTATGAAACAGTGAAAAGTCTAAATAAAAGTGTAAATAGAATCAATGAAGAGGAAAAAGAAGTGGAATAAAGAAAACAGACTAAAGTCCAGAGATATAAAATGCTGAGAAAAGTCCAAGCAGGATAAACACAAAATCACATCAAAGTACATATCAAGTAAGCTATTAAAATATCTAATCAAATAAAAAAAGTCCAAAACTGTTAGAATGCAGCCATAAGGTAGGAGTGGGGGAATTGGAAAAAGAGATATACTCACAAACACTACAGATAAATCAAATGGAAACTTTAAAAATTTAGTTATATTTCATAGAAAAAATAGGGAAAAGTACATCTACTCCCCATTCCAGAATATACCAGTTCCCTATATTCAAATATCCACAGAAAGACAAATAAAAGGAAAAAAAGTGAAAAACAGAAAACAAACAGGAAACCAGAGATAAGTGGCATATGTAATCTCTAACATTTTAATCACTGTATTCAATGTTAATGGTATAAATGAAGCAATTAAAACACAGATTGGCAGAGTGAATTAAAAAAGAATCCATGACTCAATTAACATTGTCTACAAGAAACTCACTTCAGATATAATTCAGATTAAAAGTAAAAAGAAAAAGAAAAATACTTAACATTCAAACTTCAACAGCAAGAAAGAGGAGCTATATTAATTAATATCAGATAAGGCAGACTTCTCAGCAAAGAAAATTGCCAGATTCAGAGAGAGACATATACAGACAATGGGTCAAGTCACCAAAATGATAGAGCAGTTTTAAACATGTATACACAAAAAACAAATAAACAAAAAACAGGCAGCAAGATAGGTGAAGCAAAAACTGATATAACTAAAAGCAGAAATGGACAAATTTAAAATTATATTTAGAGACTTTGATATCCCTCCCTTAAAACTTATAGACATAGTGGAAATTAGAAAGTATTTCAAACTGAATAATAATAATAAATATTATATACCAAAGTTTGTGAGACCCAGTTACTATTATGTCCAGAAAGAGATTTATAGCTGTAAAAACCTACACAGCAAATTTTTAAAAGGTTAAAAAGTAACAATCCAATCAATGCTCTCAGATTTTAAACAATTTGCATTTTGAATCTACAGATTTAGGAGTAAGGAAATAAGGGTAGAAATTATCACAATACAAAACAAATGTACAACAGAGGAAAAATTTTAAAAACCATAAAGGTGAGGAATTAGCCCTTTACAATAACTAATAACATTGAATGAACTCCAGAAAAACTAATTAATAAAATCAAATAAAGAAGACATAAATTTTTAATATTTTTACTTGATTACAAATTACAAAAGTAGCATTTTGGAACTACTTCATATCTGCTCAAGACAGCAAAATATGTGCATGTCTTCCAACTATATGAATAGAAATTTGGTAGTTCTGATGATATATTGGCAAATATTATAAATCAAGTTTTTTTTCCCCCTAAACTGGTTTATCAGCACATCACTAAACCAAAAAAATGAAAAGTAACTACAGTACTTATAACAATTTTATACCAATAAACTCAACAATTTATATAACACATGTAGGTTCTTAGAAAAACAAAGAAAATTTAAAAAAATTGAAATGTAATAGTTCTATATTTACTAAAGAAATTTTGCAATTTAAAATCTTCATACAAATCAATCTGTAAGCCCAGACAGTGGTTTCTCCTGAAAATTCTTTCCGAAACAATTAAATAAAAAGTAATACTGCTTTTACTTAAACTTAAGTTTTACAAAAACTGAAGATAGTGAAAAAGAGAACATGTTTATGGATGTGGTATATATATATATATATATATATATATATATTTTTTTTTTTTTTGGTAACTTACATACAGTGAAATACTAACATCTTAAATATACCATCTGATCAATTAAAACAGATCTAGACCACTGTGATCTAGTGGGCTTCCCTGGTGGCTGAGACTGGTGGTAAAGCCTGCAATGCTGGAAACCTGGTTCAATCCCTGGGTTGGGAAGATCTCCTGGGCAAGGGGATGGCTACCCTCTCCAGTGTTCTTGCTTGGAGAATCCCATGGATAGAGGAGCTTGGCAGGCTACAGTCTGTGGGGCAGCAAAGAGTTGGACAACACTGATCGACTAACACTTTCCCTTCCAGACCACTGTGAAACCCACATTTCTATGATGCAGGAAATCCGATCATCATATAAAGCTCTTCCAAGTCCCATCTTACTGAAGGATCCCTTCCCAAGAAGCAACCACTAATATAATATCCACTAAAAAAGGTTACATTTGTCTATTCTAGATGTCATATAAATGAAATCATACAATTTTTACTTTTGTACATCTGATTCATTTAACTAATTGTATGGTTGTTATGATCCATCCTACTGTTTCAGGAACCATTAAGTTCAATTCAGTTCAATCGCTCAGTCTTCCAACTCTTTGCCACCCCATGAATCAAAACACGCCAGGCCTCCCTGTCCATCACCAACTCCCGAAATTTACCCAAACTCATGCCCATCGAGTCGGTGATGCCATCCAGGCATCTCATTCTCTGTCGGCCCCTTCTCCTCCTGCCCCGAATCCCTCCCAGCATCAGGGTCTTTTCCAATGAGTCAACAACTCTTTGCATGAGGTGGCCAAAGTACTGGAGTTTCAGCTTCAGCATCAGTCCTGCCAATGAACACCCAGGACTGATCTCCTTTAGGATGGACTGGCTGGATCTCCTGGCAGTCCAAGGGACTCTCAAAAATCTTCTCCAACACCACAGTTCAAAAGCATCAATTCCTCAGCACTCAGCTTTCTTTATAGTCCAACTCTCACATCCATACATAACCACTGGAAAAACCATAGCCTTGACTAGACGGACCTTTGTTGGCAAAGTAATGTCTCTGCTTTTTAATATGCTGTCTAGGTTGGTCATAACTTTCACGGCTGCAATCACCATCTGCAGTGATTTTGGAGCCCCCAAAAATGGTCTGACACTGTTCCCACTGTTTCCCCATCTATTTCCCATGAAGTGATGGGACCAGATGCCATCTTAGTTTTCTGAATGTTGAGCTTTAAACCAACTTCTTTACTCTCTTCTTTCATCAAGAGGCTTTTTAGTTCCTCTTCATGTTCTGCCATAAGGATGAGGTCATCTGCATATCTGAGGTTATTGATATTTCTTCAGGCAATCTTGAGTTCAGCTTGTGCTTCTTCCAGCCCAGCGTTTCTCATGATGAACTCTGCATATAAGTTAAATTGCTGAAGCCTGGCTTGGAGAATTTTGAGCATTACTTTACTAGCGTGTGAGATGAGAGCAATTGTGCAGTAGTTCGAGCATTCTTTGGCAATGCATTTCTTTGGGATTGGAATGAAAACTGACTTTTTCCAGTCCTGTGGCCACTGCTGAGTTTCCCAAATTTGCTGGCATATTGACTGCAGCACTTTCATCAGCATCGTCTTTTAGGATTTGAAATAACTCAACTGGAATTCCATCACCTCCACTAGCTTTGTTTGTAGAGATGCTTTCTCAGGCCCACTTGACTTCACATTCCAGGATGTCTGGCTCTAGGTGAGTGATCATACCTTTGTGATTATCTGGGTCGTGAAGATCTTTTTTGTACAGTTCTTCTGTGTATTCTTGCCACCTCTTCTTAGTATCTTCTGCTTCTGTTAGGTCCATACCATTTTTGTCTTTTATTAGGTACCATTATTTTGTTCCATTTTATTGTCAAAAAGTATTCGACTATATATATAACTATATAAATAACACATACTATTTTGTATCTGTTTTAAATATGATGGGCATTTGGACTGTTTCTATGTTTTGATGAATATGAAAAAGATGGTATACATTACACACAGGAATTTTTATGTGTATAATTTAATTCTCTCTTTGAAAAATACCTAGGAAAAGAATTGCTATATCATAATGCAAATTATGCTTAACTTTTTAAAACTGCTAATGCTATTCAAGAAAGATTTACTACTTTGCACTCCCACTGGAAGTTTATAAGTTCCAGGTGCCCCACATTTCCTAGAGTTTTTGGTGATGTAAATCATTTTCATGGATCCATTTTAGTGGGGATCTTGTGGACTTAACCGTTGTTTTAACTTACATTTCCCTGATGAACAGTGATGTTGAGTACTTTCTTATGTGCTTATTAGCCATTCACATATCGGTGTCTGTGCAAAACTTTTCTCTATTTTTTATAATTGGCTTGGTTGTTATTTTACTACTGAGATGCAAGAATTATTTATACTGTCAGGATATAAGTCATTTGTCATAATATGTGAAGAGGGTATTTTCTTCCCACCTCTGCCTATTTTCTTAATAGTTTCTTTTAATGAACAAAAGCTTTTAATTTTCTTAAAATTGAATTTATCCATATGTAATGGCAACTTTTGTTTTTCATAGATTCATAAATAATATGTCATCAGAGAATAATAATAATTATACTTCTTCCTTTATAATCCACAGGATTTCCTTTTTCCTCATTTCACTAGTGGATACTGCAGGAGGTATAATGCTGAATAGCTGTGATGAGAAAGGAGATCTTTCTCTTATCAGTCTTGGGAAGTAAAGAGTTCAGTACTTTACTATTAAGTAAGTTTTTATTTTTGTGTTTTAGCCAATTGAACCCTTCTATTTCTAAAATCGATGTTGAATTGTAACCAATAAATTTTTTTTAACTGCAGTGGGGCTTCCCAGGTGGCACTAGTGGTAAAGAATCCACCTACCAATACAGAAGATGTAAAAGATGCTGGTTCATTTCCTGGGACAGAAAGATCTCTCGGAGGAGGGCATGGCAACCACTTCAGTATTCATGCCTGGATAATCAAATGGGCAGAGGAGGCTGGTGGGCTAAAGTCTATAGCATCACACAGAGTTGGACATGACTGAAGCGACTTAGCAGTAGTAATTGAAATATTAATATTCTTTTTCTTTTACTCTGGTAATCTAGTGATTACATTAATTGCTATTTGAATGCTAAACCAAGACATTTTTAGATACAATCTACATGATAATTTGTATTATTCTCTTTATATATTAGTGGAATTGATTTGATAACATTTGTTAGGATTTCTGTGTCTATGATTATAAAGGATATTGGTATAAATTTTCATTCCATATAATCTTTTATTATATTATTTTGCTACTAAGGTTATGGTGGCCTTGTAGTATGAATCAGAGTTTCTTCTTCTCTTTAATATTATTAATTTTGTTTGTGTGTGTAGGATTGACATTGTTTACTTCAATAGATTTGATAGAGGTCACTAGTAAAATCATCTGGACATGTTTTTTTAGGAAATTTTGAAATGATGAGTTCAATATCTTTAATTAACATTAAGGTATTCATCTTTAAAATTTTTCTTATGTTTTGATGAATTGTGTTTTTCAATAAATGTGTTCATTTTACTTGTCAAATATATTTGCATAAAGTTGCTCATAAAACCCTTTCACTGTCCTTTTAAGTTTGTAAATTCTTCAGTAATGATACTTCTTTCATACCTGATGTTAGAAATTTTTTATTTATCAATTTTTTAATCAGTCCTTTTAGAAATTAACCAACATTGTTAATGTCATCAAAGAACACATTTTTGGATTGTTTAAGTCTCTCTACTGCTTTTGTATATTTCATTGACATATGTTCTATTATTTTCTTCCTTCTGCTTAATGTTTGATTTCTGCATGTTCCACATATCCTCGTTCCCCTATTCTTCCTTTCTTGCATTGTTTGCAATAATTCAATTATTTTATGGCATTTAGAACTCATTAAAAGTTCTTGGCCAGCTATGAACAGAACAGTATCATTAAATTGTCTGAATGATGGAAAACAACCCTGATGCTAGTAAAGATTGAGGGCAGGAGATGAAGGGGGCAACAGAGGATAAAATGGTTGGATGGCATCACCGACCCAACGGACATGAATTTGAGCAAACCCCAGGAGATAGTAAAGGACATAGAAGCCTGGTGTGCTGCAGTTAACATTGTTGTAAAGAGTTGAACATGACTTAACGACTGAACAATAAAAACAACAAGCCTTGTATTTAATGATTTGACTCTTAAAACTTTCCCTTTGGCATTGCAAAAGGGAGAAGGGTACATAATATTCTACTGCTATTAAACATGTAATTTTGACATTTTTGGCAACAAAATAAATCAGAAGTATATATATGTGTGAAAAAAAGAAGTATATCTTTCTTTATTTGAAGCCAACAAGATTATGCACATAGAAAACTCAAGAGACTCTTAAGATAGTTATTAAAATCAATAACTGAATTTAGCAAGGTTGATATACAAAGTCATTTGCATCAAAACAAATAAGACATAAATACATTAAAATAGATAGGAAATAAAACCTTATAAATGATACTATTTACAATGCCAAGAGTAAAAAAAACAGAATTCTCAAATACTCAGAATAAATCTAATAAAAGATGTTTAAGATCACTCTGTTGAAGATCACAAACTGTTGTGAAAGAAATTAAAGAAGACAAATAAAAGGAGGGATAGAATATGACAATAATTGGATGATTTGCAGATTCAATTCAGTCCAAATAAAAATTTCAGGTTTTTTTAGGAGTCCAAGTAGAAACTGATGAACTGCTCATAAAATACATATAGAAACACATGGGCCAAGACTAACCAAGGCAAGACTGAAAAAGGAAAAAGCAAAAATCACAAATCCTTGCTCTATCAGATTTCATACAATTTTATAGTAATTGAGACAGAGTAGTGTTAACCCAGAGATAAACAAAGACAAAGAGAAGAGAAATGAATCAAGAAATAGACTCACTTGTATTTGATGCTTTAATTTATAACAAATGTGATGAGGCAGTGTAGTGGGAAGTAATGGTCAATTTTATCGGTGGTAATGATTTAACTAGATATGCAAATTATCTTTAGTCCTACCTCAAACCACATAGAAAAGTCAATTTCAAATGAATTATACATCAAATATTTAGGTAACACAATGAAACGTTTAGCAGGACACATAAGAGTATATTTTTATTATCTAGGTTTAAGACAATTTTTCTTAAAAAGAATAAAACAGCTTTCTTAAATTCCTTTTTTTTTTTTTTTTTGGATAGTTTAAACTGCATCAAAATGGAGGATTTTCCTATTCATTATAGATTAAGATTGTGAGAAGGTAAGTCACAAAGTAGAAGAAAAAATTTTAATAAATGTATTAAATAAATGACATATCAAATACATAAAAGACTCTACAAATGAAGAAATGTAAAACACAAAAGGGGGGAAGTGGACCAAGACTTGAACAGGTGATTGCCAAAAAAAGATAATCGAGTAGTCAAAATCTTTTGAAAATTTACTCAATTTACAAATCATAAGACAAATGCAATTTAAAATCACACTATGATTCCATGATACCAATTAGAGTGTTTAAAATGAAAAATGCAGATGACATTAAGTGCTGACAAGAACATGGAACAAATGGCATGCTTGCAGAAGTGTAAATTGGAAAATTGTTTAGTATTAGATATCAACATCTTCTTATCCTATGCTTATTAGGTACATATCTGATAGAAGGGGTTTCCCTAGTGGCTCATCAGTAAAGAAATCTGTGTGCAATGCAGGAGCTGCAGGAGAAGCAGGTTTGATCGCTGGGTCGGGAAAATCCCCTGGAAGAGGGCGTGGTAACCCACTCCAGTATATTCTTGCCTGGAGAATTCATGGACTGAGGAACCTGGTGGGCTACAGTCCACAGGGTCACAAAGAATCAAACATGATGCAAGAGACTTAGCATGAATGCATCTAACAGAAACATTTTCATGAAAAGACTGGTTCAAAAATACTGAGAGCAGAATTTTTCACACAATGGTCTCAAACTGGAAACAACTCAAAAATTCATAAATAGCCAAATGCAACGATTCTGTTCTATGCATACAATGGAATATTATACTAAAAATTAAAAAGATCTTGTTATATACATAACAGCATATGAACATCACAAACATAATATTGGGACAGAAATCTAGAAATAAGTTGTATTGTATATAATTCCATTAAAACAGCAAAACTAGTATAGGATGTTCAAAGTCAGAAGTCATATTTTAGTGAGGCTGTAAGAGTGGCAAGAGAGAAGCTTCCTGAGAGCTATTAACATTAATTCTCTGCTTCTCAATCAAGGTGCTACAGACACAGATGTGCCCACTTCGTAAAAGTCCAATAAGGTATGTACTTATATGCTGACGATTTCTGTTACACTTATTAAAATAGTCATATTTTATATTACATTCTTAAGATCATGTTTTAATATATCCAGATTATATTATTGCCAGGCAAGAGGATACTGTGTAACAATAATATACTAAAACTAATAGCAAAAGCACAGGGACACCAAGTCTAGATTCCATTACTGTGAGAGGAAAAAAATACTGAAATTTTTTTATGAAGTGAACATCATTTCTCTGAGCGCTCATACCAAATAACTTCTAAATTAACAGACCAACTGCAATCAATTACATGCCTCGCTTTGCAGGTTTTCCTACTTCCGTCAGAATAAATTAATAGTCAATGTGAAGTGAAATGAAATGTGCCATGGTAGAAAGAGTCCTTCAAAATAAGTTTCAGTGAAAAAAGTCAGCATTTAACCCACAGTGTACAAAGATAAGCTCTTTCAACCACATATACACTCTCTATTTCCCAAACACATATACACACACAAACAGGATAAAGTATGAGAAAGGTTAGAATGATTGATGAAAGCTACAGAAATATCTATTTTTTATTTTCCATCACCTTACTTTCATGTCTTGGATAATCTGACAGGTTACCTTCTAGTGCTCCTGGAAACGTGGAAATTGTATAGGACTTAAGAGCACCATACACGAAAAAATTGTGTTCATTTGGCTGTGTTCATTAACTCTGTGGGCTCAGTGGACGACCTGGGAGAGGGAGCACATCTTAGTACATTAATATTTACTACTAGAGTAAATATTAGATTTCAAAATTAGGAAGTGCACTGAAAAACTTTAACAAATGAAGTGAGATGTGTTGGCAAATGGAGTATACAGCTTCAAAGGAATGAGTCTAAGATACTGAATGGGTAAACAGCTGAGACTCACAGAGAGAGATCATGATAACCCAGGAGACAGGAACTCATAAATATGGACCACAGAGAAGAGACACTGCTCAAAGGTGAGGGGCAGGGAGGCCTGGCATGATGCAGTCCATGGGGTTGCAAAGAGTCGGACAAACTGGGTGACTAAACAACAACAAAAGCCGGGCTAGTTGATTCATTTTTCCAAGATACAGAGAAACATGCAAGTCAGGTTAAGAACAACTGGCATCTGAAATGCTAAGAAATGTGTCAGGAATGATTAATATCTGACATCAATGCTGTGTCAAAATGTACAGCATTTTTGGAAATTAACTATGTGTGTGTGCATACATCAGTGTATAGCCTTGTGAGTCTTTCTAGCTAACTATAAGGGAAACCTTTATCTAGGCCAGATTTTCTCAATAGCATCACTATTTACATTTTGGACTAGGTATTTTTTTTTATATGAAGGTTACCCAGTGTATCAAATGGTATTTAACAGCATCCCTGGCCTCTACCTTTTAAATGTCTGTGGCACACCACACTCCCCATCATAACAATCAAAAATGTCTCATGCCAAGTCACTTCAGTCATGTCTGACTCTTTGCGACCCTATGGACTGTAGCCCACCAAGCTCCTCTGTCCATGGGATTCTCCAGGCAAGAATATTGGAGTGGGTTGCCATTTCCTCCTGTAGGAGATCTTCCTAACAATATAACCTATGTCTGTTATCTCCTACATTGGCTGGTAGGCTAGGGCTACCTGAGAAGCCCCAAATGACTCAGTACATTGACAAATGTCCTCTAAAGGAAATTCCCAATTGAGAACCACTGATCTATGCAGATAAATAAAATGCTACTCTCTTCTATCTCATTTTTTTTTGCAGTGGGCCCCCATCATCCACTCAATGATGTCTTAAACTTGAATGTGAATTGTGTTATCCCTGTGTATATTAACTAAATAACTGTATGTGGGGCAGAAATGACAGAAAGAATCATGAGAAGACCAATCCTAATGTTTCCATGACTGAAAAAGTTCTCTAATTAGAAAAAAAGAAGTTGATTTTTTTCATTAGCTTTTAAAAGTATTTTCCTACTTTTTGGATTTTGGAAATTAACTAATTAGTTTCGGAATGAATTTATGAACTTTACACAGATAAATTCTCTCTTACTTATCACTCATACTTGATTGATTTTAACAGATACATTTTCGCTAAGATGGATTGGAGCAACTGGGTTGATTTCCATGCACACACAATTTTCAGATAACTATATTTGCTGAGACAATAAGATTTAAAAAAAGAAAAACACAGAAAAGATTATTTGAAAGCTAAAATTAAGAAATCATCTTATCAAGTCCAGATGAGTAATAATACAAGAATTAGGTTGATTATCTCTATTTAGAGATTTCCTAAAGCATTTAGAAAGAGCACTAGTGTTAGAAGAATATTGGATGGAAACCAAAGAGAAACAGAAAACACAGTAAACATAAAATTGACTAATTCAATTAAGATTTTTATATAAAATCTTATGCAACTCAAGACTGTAAAATATAAACATTTAGGCATTATTTCAAAATTGCAAAATGCATAAATTACCTAATTTCTGAGAATATTTACAGTAAAATATGAAAGTTAAAACATTTATTTTTCTTTTAAAAGGCTATTATAGTTTCTGATATTTCATAAACAAGATAATGGAGAAAGTTCAAAAAGCTACTTAACATCAATATTCTGAGCAGAAAAGGAAAGAGGGACTTCATTTCTACATTTGAAAGGATTCTCATTTTTCAAACACTTTCTCAAATGCCACCTTCTTGGGAATTTTCCTCTGTCTTCCTAATCAGAATTAATTGTTTCTTCACCTGAGCTTACAATAGCAAGCTATTCTGTTAGAATAGCTTTTGCCTATTCTTCTACTGTGAAGTTATGATCTTCCTCATGATCTATGGAGTGGGTTGCCCTGCTGATTGTCTCCCTGTAAGTTTAAGAACTCGAGGGGTTCAGTGACTGTACCCATTCTTTTTTGTCCCTTATAGCAATTGATACAGATCTAGTGTGGAATAGAAATCTTTTAAACATCTATTGAAAGTACCATTTGCATTTATCTTCCTGGTTAACATCCTAAGGTAAGTAACTAAAACAAATTTTTTAAAAAATAATTTAGTTTGAAAGTTCAATGTTTTTTAATAATCATATCTGTACAACTATGTATTTGTAGTAACATATTTGTATAAGCAAATTTGTAAACAAAAATAAAGTGTGATTAAGTCAGATTTCATTTTAATCCCAAAGAAAGGCAATGCCAAAGAATGTTCAAACTACCACAAATTGCACTCATCTCATATGCTACTAAAGTAATGCTCAAAACTTTCCAAGCCAGGCTTCAACAGTACGTGAACCGTGAACTTCCAGATGTTCAAGCTGGATTTAGAAAAGCCAGAGGAACAAGAGATCAAATTGCCAACATCCGTTGGATCTTCAAAGAAGCAAGAGAGTTCCAGAAAAACATCTACTACTGTTTTATTGACTACACCAAAACCTTTGACTGTGTGGATCACAACAGATCATGGAAAATTCTTCAAGAGATGGGAATACTACACCACATTACCTGCCTCCTGAGAAATCTGTATGCAGGTCAAGAAGCACCAGTTAGAACTGGACATGGAACAACAGATTGGTTCCAAATTGGGAAAGGAGTACATCAAGGCTGTATATTGTCACCCTACTTATTTAAGTTGTATGCAGAGTATATCATGTGAAATGCCAGGCTGGATGAAGCATAAGCTGGATTCAAGATTGCTGGGAGAAACATCAATAACCTCAGATATGCAGATGACATCGCCCTTATGGCAGAAAGTAAAGAAGAACTAAAGAACCTCTTGATGAAAGTGAAAGAGGAGAATGAAAAAGTTGGCTTAAAACTCAACATTCAGAAAACTAAGATCATGGCATTTGGTCCCATCACTTCATGGCAAAATATGGGGGAACAATGGAAACGGTGACAGACTTTGGACTTTATTTGTTGGGCTCCAAAATCACTGCAGATGGTGATTGCAGCCATGGAATTAAAAGATGCTTGCTCCTTGGAAGAAAAGCTATAACCAACCTAGACAGCATATTAAAAAGTGGAGACTTTTTTTGCCAACAAAGGTCTGTCTAGTCAAAGCTATGGTTTTTCCAGTAGTCATGTATGGATGTGAGAGTTTGGCTATGAAGAAAGCTGAGTGTTGAATAACTGATGCTTTGAATTGTGGTGCTGGAGAGGACTCTTGAGAGTCCCTTGGACTGCAAGGATATCTAACCAGTCCATCCTAAAGGAAATCAGTCCTGAATACTCACTGGAAACACTGATGCTGATTCTAAAACTCCAATACTTTGGCCACCTGATGCAAAGAACTGACTCATCGCAAAAGACCCTGATGCTGGGAAAGATTGAAAGCAGGAGGAGAAGGGGACCACAGAGGATGAAATGGCTGGATGGCATCACCAACTCAATGGACATGAGTTTGAGCAAGCTCTGAGAGTTGGTGATGGACAAGGAAGCTTTGCATGCTATAGTCCATGGGGTCACAAAGAGTCAGACAAGACTGAGCAACTGAACTGAACTCAACTCAACTCAACTCAACTCAGAAATGGGCACAGGTCATGGTTTGTTTTGATAGTGTAGAATCATAGACTTTTAGTGCAAAAAGTACTTAAAAATTAGGAACTGTAATTTTCTTGGTGTAGAGGAAAGTAAGCAGAGGACTCTTTATTTATTTGTAGTCTGGGAGCTAATTTAAAGGAAGCCATGTCCATATCATAGATCTTTATTCCTGCTCTACTTTACTGTCTGCAGACTGTTTAATCCATACAAAGAATGGTGAGACAGTAGGCCTGGGAAATAAGCACCTCCTATAATAACAGGATAAAAAAATCTGAATCAGGAGTTTTCAAATTAATATCATTGTTTTGGTTCTATACAACTATAGGATATCAAAAAATGAAACAAAGAGATATATAAATGCCTTCAAAGAAACAGAAGAAATTTAAAAATAATGTTACTTGAATAAGCTTCTTCTTTTCTGACTGTTAACAAGTAATTGACTTTTAAAGCACCACTACCAAGTGATGCCTCTCCTTTTGACTAAAGTATATGTGATAGATTCCAACTACTAAGTGGGACAATCTAAGTTTTAATAAAGTAAGATGTATGACTAAGCTCTCTGTATACAATTATATAAAATTAATTATAAGATTATAAAGTATCCAGATAAACTTTTTACTTGAAATTATATTTTATAATTCCTCCTGTGTTATTTCAATGAACAAAGGAAGTTAGATTTATTTCATTTGTAAGAGAAAAGTGAGTTATCTATATTCAGATGAGAATTAGCAAATTGGTAATTTTTACATTTTGTATAGTTCTGATTAATTTTTAAAAAGATAATAATGAAACAATTTCAGAGCTACACAACACAATACACTAAAATTCTCTATGGTGTTTTGGGGAGATGTAATTACTACAGAATATTAGATTGGGAAAATAGAAATAGAGCATTTAATCTACATGAGTAATTGGGACACCTGCACACAGCAAACAGTTTAGCTGTTGGAGAATGTTAAAGGATTAGTTTTTTTTCTTTTTACAATTTCAGCTATCATCTTTACAGTTTTTATTACCGAAAGGTTATGGAAGAAAACTATTGATGACTGGAAATTTAATTTGATTAATCTAAATGCCTGGGAGGAACTGGGCCCACCCTGTAATTGGTAATTCACAAGTAATTTACATTTAGAAACACATTGGGAGCTAAATAAGATCAAATCTTTCTGGAAAATTGACAATTAACTCTGCCTTTCTGATCAATAGCTTAGAGATATATACCTTTCAGTGAAAACAATGAACACACTTTATAGTTCTTGTTTTGTTCTTTGTCTATACTAGGTGTCTTATTTGTGCAGCTATTTTGTATCTTTGTCTTTCATAATTCAATTGATCTTGCATCATTAATAGAAATTCTTTAACAATTTTGTACAATAATCTGTAAGACTGCCAATAAAAGTAACAGAGTCATGCTCAGTCCTTCAAATGTAATATTATTTAGAAAATCCTAAACTACAAACAGTATGTTGGTTAGAACTTGAAGTATGCCCACCATTACTGGAGAAAAAAATACTGATTAAAAATAACATGGGATTTCTTCCAATCAAAAATGATTGTATATAGGGGAGGGAAATAGTGTAATTGGAAGGGCTAAACAGTTAGGGATCTTTTTCTAATGTGCATAAAAATGTATTCAATTTACAAACCAGAAAGAATTCTTAGTAAGTTTTTGGCAAGGCAAGGGTAGAGGAAAATAGAAGGAAATTAGTTCAATTTGGGGATAGGGGGAGGAGTTATACATTTTTAAAAATTTGGCTGAATTTTGAAAGGCACTATGGTACCTTGGAAGAAAAGTTATGACCAACATAGATAGCATATTAAAAAGCAGAGACATTATTTTGCCAATAAAGGTCCATCTGGTCAAGGCTATGGTTTTTCCAGTGGCCATGTATGGATGTGAGAATTGGACTGTGAAGAAAGCTGAGTGCCGAAAAATTGACGCTTTTGAACTAGGATGTTGAAGACGACTCTTGAGAGTCCCTTGGACTGCAAGAAGATCCAACCAATCCATCCTAAAGGAGATCAGTCCTGGGTGTTCATTGGAAGGACTGATGCTGAAGCTGAAACTCCAGTACTTTGGCCACCTCATGCGAAGAGTTGACTCATTGGAAAAGACCCTGATGCTGGGAGGGATTGGCGGCAGGAGGAGAAGGGGACGACAGAGGATGAGATGGCTGGATGGCATCACTGACTCGATGGACATGAGTTTGTGTAAACTCCAGGAGTTGGTGATGGACGGGGTGGACGGGGAGGCCTGCGTGCTGTGATTTATGGTGTTGCAAAGAGTCGGACACGACTGAGCGACTGAACTGAACTGAACTGATGGTACCTTGGTTAAGACAGTGGTCCTTGAACCATACTTTGTGGGCTTTGAAACTCAGCTTCACTGATTAAATAAGGCTTGTACTTGGGCAAAGTTATTTCACTGCTTCCTCTTCAGTTTTATTATTCTTTAAAATAGGGACAATAATATTTTTTACTTCATGAACATTTCAGAATTATCAAAAACTTCTTGTATATGGTGTACCTGGTAGTCTAGTACATGATGAATGCTCAAAATGATAATAACAACTACTATTTCTTAAACAGAAGCAGCATACTCAAAAAAACTAACATTTTTTTCATAGAATTTTATAATTTTAAATTTTTTTGTAATAACCCTAAAGATCATTTTGAAATATTAGCAGTGCTAATATTTGATATATTACCATTAAATGAGTTCTGAACAAATATGTTTAACATAAAAAGTCAGGTTTTTAAAGATCTCAGTCCTTTCATGTGGATACACTAGAGTTAGGTAAATCAATGTTTTTCAGAACAGAGGATTATGATATTCCTGGAGGTTACAGTATATTTTTGTTCAGTTAGGAAAGTGTAAATTCATGCTTTTCTGAATACATATTGACTTCTTCCATAAAAGTTAATCTATTTCAATATTGACAAAATATTTCCTACATATTAGGAATCTGAGATCATAGCCAACAAAGATAAACTGGAGAAATTCTACAGTGTAAAGAGGACATCTGTTTAGGATATCAGTGGTGCAGAAGCCATGGGTTCAGCATAGTGGTTTATGAAATTAAGAAGGAAAGGGGAAAGACAGAGGCATAAGCGTGCATTGAGGCAGCATAAGAGCATGAATGATCAATATGGCTTGTTATGGTGGCTTTAAAACACATCTGCAGACTATCTGACTCATATCCCCTCCAAAAGGTGAAAATATTGATGAATAGACAATAGCAGTAATGATACCACATGACTTAAAAGGATAGAAACACCCTAATCTGGGAACCTGTATCAGCCTGGTAACTTGAGGCCCTTCACCACCAGTGAAGCCTTGTCTACCTTATATAGCTTAGCTTAGTCCACCTTATATAATATAGTGGATAAACAGCTTCTTCTAAAACAGAGGCTGAACTGGAAAGAAGATTAATTAAAAGACTATTCTAATCAATGAGGGGAAACATGCTGATAGCTTACACAAGGGTGGCAACAGTGAACTTGGCAAGACATGATCCCATTCAGAGTATAGTTCGAAGATAGAACCAAAAGGACTTACTGATGATCAGTTAGAAATTCTGAAAATTCTTATAATCCTTCTATACTCTTGTGAAACCAGATAATAGAATAGACTTTTCCTGATACACTCTTGACAGAGAACAAAATCCACAGAATTTCACTATGAGTGCAAGGCAAATCTCCTTCTTATGCAGAATTTTCAAAACTGAAAGAAACTCCATTCTATGATTCTAGGGATTTATAGATAATTAAGCACAGAGAAAAGGATCAAAGATCAAAGTTGACAGGAAAGACATCTTTGAATAAAACTGTGAGATGACGCTTCTCAGGTCCCAGGCAGCTGGGGAGCCTATTACATTTCAGGCCTATTTAGGGGCATTTCATGGGACCAGTCAAAGCACTGAAATATTTTCACTGAAATGATGCCTGCACATATCTGAGGAAATCAAAACTTGTGTGACCACAGGCTAGAAGTTGCTACACTGGAATCCCTGTGCACTCGCAGCATTTACTGGTAAGCACTTCTGCCTACAGCTGTGAGTCACACAGGGAGCAGAGGTAATATGGGCTTCTTGTCTTGGGCTTTTGTTGAGCCCGCTGCCTTGATGAGAGAGAAGCCTTCAGCAGACAGGCAGGAGGGATAAGGCACAATATGCTCAAGGAATATGGCTCAGGGATGGTCTTGGGACAATGCGTGCCTAGAGATCTCTCCTTGGCACACACCGTTGTGTATCTCTTCTAGATTGTTGTTGTCATTTAGTCACCAAATGAGTGTCATTTAGTCCTTAAAGTTGTGTCCAACTCTTTTGCGACCCCATCAACTGTGGGGCTTCCCATATGGCTCACTGGGTAAAAGAATCCACCTGCAATGCAGGAGATGCAGGCAGATGTGGGTTTAAACACTGGGGTGGGAAGATGCCCTGGAGGAGGGTATGGCAACCCACTCCAGTATTCTTGCCTGGAGAATCCCACGGACAGAGGAGCCTGGTGGGCTACAGTCTACAGGATTACAAAGAGTTGGACATGACTGAAGTGACTGAGCCTGCATGTATTGTAGCCCACCAGGTCCTTCTGTCCAGGATTTCCTAGGCAAGAATACTGGTATGGTGTACCATTTCCTTCAGCAAGGGATCTTCCTGACCCAGGGATTGAACCTACATCTCCTGCATTGGCAGGTGGGTTCTTTACCACGGAGCCACCATGGAAGAGTCCATTAATGTGCCACAGAAGAAAGACAAAATCATATCTAGAAACCTTCCTACCCTACCCCAAGCCAGGAACGTCAGAGTCTGGCTATCAGGTCAGGGACAGGGTGGTGGAGAGGAGGGCAGAGAATAAATAGACAAACAAGATGAAGCCAACCACACTAGCCCCTCCCATTCCCTTGCCCACTGAAGGTCTCCAGCCCAAAGTTGCCCCAAGCTGGGCAGGGGAGAAAACTTTCCATTACGTCATGTTAAGGTTTGTATTACTATTTTGCAGCATGCATACAAAACTCTGAACTAAATGTATGACTGTGATTTGAATGCACTGCAGGACTCTATTTCTAAAAATGAACTAAAGAACCATGGGGTCTGCCTGACTTTTTTTATGAAGCAGGGCAAGATTAAGCCACTGAATAAAATTTTTTAAAACTGCAGGACACTAAAAATATAGTATGTCTTGATCATGTTATGAACCATGATTGCTCAACACAGTGGCTCATTCAATTCATAACAGAAGAGAAATGCGGGCATTTCTAAATACAGTGATTCACAACAGAGAACTTTGGGTGGGAAAGTGGAAATTGCGCTCAGGTCACCAACATGTGCCTAGGACAACAGCATAATTTTCTTATCAAATGTATGAAGGAACTTCTCTTCTGACTTGGGAGAAATGTAGCTTTATCACTGCAGTCTCTTAGAGGATCATAAGAAAGAATCACTGCTGTTTCTGAATGCCCAACAAAACATTAAAACCTATGAGATTCTCTTCAGTTTTGGAGCTCACTATCTACATAGATGGTTAGCTACATTATTTAAAGTGTTTTCTATTTTTTAAAAAGCAAATGACACATTCAGAAATGTTTCTAGAATTTATTTTTTCCTGTCTGCTCCCTACAATCTTATTTTGTCCATGGATATTCTCAAACGATAGTGGAAACTCTGTGCATAGAATATCCTCATGCTTGCTTAGAAAACCTGGTCTGTGGCTCTTGATTTAATTATGGAAAGGAATGGGGGAAAATGAACCCAGAGTTCTATTTTTGCTGTATCTATGACACAGTTAATCTAAGATATGGCAGAGTTCTACAAATTCAAAAGACTTGAAAATAATTTATTTGCTATAATAAGAAAACCATTTTTTCTTTAACTGAATTTCTTGGCCTTTGTGGCAGAAATCAAATGCCTCATATTACTGTAGCAGTTTTTCTCCTCACAATTTAATCTAGGACTTGTTAACCAAGGCTATTTCTATATTCAGCAAGATTACATACAAACTTGATTTTATGAATTATTTGAATGCTACTGCTGAGAAATTCTACTGGGAATATGACTATGGAAATGGACACTTCAGGTAAATTAAAGGCATAGAAGAGAAATTATAAATTGAAGAAATGCATTGCTCAGGGTTTATTTATTTTAGGTCATTCATGTCAAAGCTGAAAACTATCTTTAGGAAGAAATCAGATGAAAACTGCTAGATGAGCTGGGAAGAAGCAAATCATTCTAGGAGTATATATTTGCTGTGAATTGATTGAGTTCTTCATGGAGGGTCCCTGAGCAATACCACTATGCTGGACACTGCCAGTTATGCAGGAATTCAATACAGTTGCAGATGACTCTATGATTAAACTAGATTTAGAAATCTAAATGACCATAGTCACCAAATATTGATATGAAAACTGACTTAGAAGTTGGGTTAGATCTGAGTCTGAAGTTTCAGGAACAATTTAATCAACTGAATTTCCTTGTTATATATGCTAATGGCTGATATATGGTTTAAAAGAAAACCTAAGTATGAACAACACTTCTTTCAGTAACATTCGGTTTCATAAGACAACATTGCAGTAGCTGAATAGGCATGAAGTATTATTTTATAATGATCCTAAATAATCGTCTATCTGACAATTACTAAGTACAGTTGCTAAATACACATTGTATGAGTACAATTTTGAGGCAGATAGTGCAGTATCTACAGTGTCTTGGTTTACATTGTAACATCTTCCGATATTTTGAATAGAGTATATTTTTGACCAAATAGTATATTTCTGATAGTTTAGATGGTAACAGATAACTACGGTCACTAAAATCACTAGTCTATGTTCACAAAATCACAAGTGTTTATCTCAATATATCCAATTATATTTTGTTATCATTATAATCTTCCATCATGAGAAATTTTCATTTGTCTACTGGAAGAGCCCCATATGGATATCTATTTTAACTTTAGAGGCATGGATATCCATCCTCAATCTCAAAGCCAGAGCCAAGCCAGTGAAGTGAGACAAGAAGAAACATGCTCTCCTTGCACATGACTTTATCTTCTCTGAAATGGAAAGTTAGCAACTCCTCCACATGCAACGCCAGTATACTAGCTATAGAAATCACTGCTATTGACTTAGTGGTAGGTAAGCAGTAGGTAACCACCTATTTTTTACATCAATTCCTCAAATAAACTTTTACCTTTTCCTAACTCTAACTTTTCCATGATGTTAGCTAATCTCAGTCTGTTAAAACTCTACCCAGCCTACAAGATCTGATACAAATTATTAGATATTTCCTAATAATATCTGCCAGAAACTACTATAATTTTTTATTTTTATGTCCATAGCTTTGCCTATGCTTGCCAAAGACTGTATCATATGGCTCTAAACTGATACATTTAATTTTAACTCTCTGACAGTAGAATCCTTGAGTACAAGGAAATGTTTATCGATGTCAATGTAATCCCACAGCTTAAGGTTCTTCATACAATAAAGATTTGATAAATGTTTATTAAACATTAAATTGATACATTTGTTTAATCTTAAAATTATACCCAATCTGTATAACAATGCCTAATGTTCTATGCCAACTTTGGGTTTTAAGCTTTTTTTTTTAGATAACACTATTCCACTAAGAATGTGTTATACAAACTATTCAATGCGAATATAAAGCAGGGTTATTAAGACTCAGAAATCTTAGGTTACTTGCATAATTAAAGAACATTATTTACAAACATTATTTGCTTTATCATAGCCTAGCTAAGCTAGAAATTCATGCCGTACCATTCTCTAGGCAAACTTACCTCTCACAATGATGTTGGTGGACTTTTTTGCAGGGTTTCCCACGTTGTTATTGGCAATGCAGCTGTAAGTGCCAGCGTCTTCCGAGGTGATGGCAGGTATGGTCAAAGTTCCTCCATTCAAAACCGTCTTTTCAGGCAGAGTCCCAAAGGATCTGACCCATGTGAGAGAGGGTACAGGCTCTCCTCCTGTCGTGACACACACTAATGTTATGGCCTCTCCAGGGTTTACAACAATAGGGTCATCCACCAAGAGTTTAATTGAAGGAGACGCTAAAAGACAAACAAAAGAACATGCACCTATTTAGATCTACTACCACTAGACTTCAACAATACGCTTTATATTTACACAAACAATTAAAATGAAATACTGTTCTCTTGTGCCAAAATCTTATTGTATTGATCAAATTTAAACCATATAGAATGGTTATTTATTTTAATTATGTGGCATAAGCCTGTGGAATTTTACTAAGAATCTTACACATGGAGAGGGGAATTAAATTTTATGTATTCTTGAATTATTGTTCCACAAGTAGAATGATGAGAAGAATTAAAGTTTTAAAACAAAAATGTCTTTATCTTTTAATGTTGACAATCACCATTTGTTTTTGTCCTTCCAGGTATAAATATTGAAGCTGCTTAGTTCTTGTATTTTCATGGTCAAGATCATCATTTATTTAATTTTTGGATCATCCTCAGGTCAAATGATACATATTTTGCAAACTGAACACAATCAAGTAAGGGAAAAGATAGCAAGAGGTTTTTACCAGGCAGTGGGTCTGGTTTTTCATCTTGAAAGGAATAACAAAATCATGTAATTTAAAGCATATCCAATATTTCACCTCTAACCTCTGTTCAGAAAGTTTAGGCAATGTGAGTTCTCATAACCACTGTTTTAAAACTTAGATGCAAATAAACCGCTTTTCAAAAATAGTCACCAAACTATGATGGCCACCACTCCAACGTTTGGGTTATACTGATCTCCCCAGTGAAAGTAAGTTGTTTAAAAACTTTCAGGTAAAAAAATGTAGATAAATATCCATTCAATAAAAAATGCTTCATTGCAGACTTTTCATCAAACAAAGTAGAAACTGCACAAAAATCTGTTCAGACACAGTACTTTCTTTTCTGCTTATATCACAGTGTCAGTCTACGTAGCACATTCCTAAATAAGAACAGAGGAAGTGCATTATGCTAATATTTGAGTTCATACATTCAGAAATATTTGAGGCCAAATTTAAAACTGAAATCTATCCATATTGGGAATACAAAGTGTTCAGCTGTACTGTGTAACTGTTTTTAGATATTAATTTCAGCTCAGAGTTGGAGAGAGCTTTTCTCAGAATGAAAGGTAAACTTGTTATGTGGTTCAGTATTCTGCCTTGATGGAATATATAAACGTTCAAGTGAATATATATATGTATATATATATATTCCACTGTATATATATCTTGCCTTTTGGGACATAGGTGTGCCTTGAGGGCATTATACTAAGTGAGATAAGTCAGAAACAGATCCCATATGATCTCACTCATACGTGGAGTATAAAAAAATAAACAAAAAGCAAAAGAAATGTACAAGCCAAACCAAAAAAAAAAAAAAATGTAGATATAGAGAACAGAGTGGTGAATACCATGGGGAAGGGAGTAGGGGAAGGGTGAAGGGTGAAAGGGAAAGGAGTAGGGGGTGAAATAAGTAAATGGTATCAACTGTTTGATGATAGATGGAAACAAAATTTTGGGTGGTGAGCTTGCTGTAGGGTGTACAGAAGTAGAAATACAGTATTGTACATATGAAACTTATAGACTATTATAGATTAGTGCTGCCTCAATAAAAAACAAATTTGAAAAGATGCCAGGGGAGAATAAGAAAACAATTCCATGTTACAATTATGGTTCTGGGTAATGGGCATAGAATGCCTGGGTGACCTTTTTAAACATTGTTGGCCTTTCTAACATCATTGTAAGTAATATACAAGTTTTCAAAGTATTTTAATTGCCCTTCTGAGGTGCTGACTTTAAATTATAAAAATCTATGATTAAAAAACCTGTTGGGAAAGTCACAAAATGAAAATAAGAGACAAAAGGCACTGCAGAGTTTGGTAGAAAAGAAAGTTTTTAAAAACGCTATTTAATATTGCTAAACTGATAAAAAGATACTACTAATGAAATTTTTAAAAAATAGATAGTATACTTAATTATTGACACAGCATTATTAAACAGCAATAGAAATTCTTACAGCCTAGTTTGAGGTAAACAGTATAATTTTACAAAAGTATTTAGTTAAAACACAAGTCTACAGAGTCCAATAGTTATATTAATAAGACTCATTTGTTTTTACACCATGTTTTAG
The DNA here is from genome assembly GCF_023699985.2 of Odocoileus virginianus. Taxonomy (NCBI): domain Eukaryota; kingdom Metazoa; phylum Chordata; class Mammalia; order Artiodactyla; family Cervidae; genus Odocoileus; species Odocoileus virginianus. The sequence continues at coordinate 29,683,934 of NC_069679.1, forward strand.
TAAATTAAAAATCCCAAGGCCTAAGGACCATTAATAATATATATTTAGATTATGGAAACACACAATGGTGATATCAAGTCAAGAAATATTTGCCCCTGAAATTGACTTGTATAAGGATGAGTTATTTTAAATATACCTGCACATTTTGAGGACACATAATAAAACATTTATTATTTTTTCTTTACATTTTTAATTTGGAAGTTGAAACTATTGTTTTTTCAAGAGTTAACATTTTTTAGAGCCTTTAAAATCTCAGGCAAAAGTAAATTGCAAGTGAATGGTATTATTTTAAACAGTGATTTTAAACTTCTCGACTACATTGATTCCATGCACCGTTTCCAATTTTGTACTTACATAGGTAATTAAGAAACTAAGAAAGATTGATCTCATTGCATTAAATCATTTACATGGCTAAGTGTTCTTTAAATGTCTATTGCATGCTTGCTTGAACTACTCCATCAATACAAAAGAACAAATGTACAAAGCTATTGAGATCATCAGCTTCCTTATAACCAGGAGACAAGAGTATTGGTCAAAACCATATTGCAGGATCTAGACATCCAGTCATTCTTCACAGCAACATGTGAGAGACAGATTACTATTTGAAGTTCATTTTTAAGTTAATAAATGAAACACAGAAATTAAAAAGGGACAAGAGAAAAACAGAGTGGATAGTATGTTAGTTTTTATTTGGAATGTTCATCAAACCAATGCAAAAAGTAGAAAAAGGTCAACTACATAAAGTAAACAAAGGCAGTTTATCAAGTTAAGTGAAGAAGCATTGAATGGATGATGGATGAAACTAGGGGAAGGAGTGGGCGGGAGGTCCAAAAGGGAGGGAATATATGTTTACGTATTGCTGATTCACCTCATTATACAGCAGAAACTAACACACATTGTAAAGCAACTGTACCCCATTAAAAAATAAAATAAATATCACATATTATTTTAAACATGTTTATAATTATCACCAAATGGCTCAAATTACATAAAAATTATTCCAATGAAGTCCGTTTTTCACATGACACACACTACCAGCCATAAACATTCTCTAGGTACATAGTGCTCATAAATAAGTGCCTATCTGACTTTCAGAATGAGAACCTTGCCAGCACTCAATGGTGGAAGGCATGGGTCAGCATAGCAATTGTCTCAGAGACTTGACTCTTTCCTTAAGATCAGTATGTTAACATTCTAGCATGTTTGATATGCTCTGTGGTGCAAATACAGTAGATAGATAGATCTATAAATTATTGGTCCTGGGAGGGATGCGATGAAGTATAATGACAGACAAAAAAAGAGAAAGAAAGGAAGCGAAAAGAAAGAGAGGAGAGACCAAAAAGTCTGTGGTTTTTCTTTTCCAAAATCCTAAACCCTTTCATAACTATAACATGGAAAGTATAGTTTAGGGAATCTCTCTGAGGAAGAGAACTCTTCCCAAGTTCTCTTCAGCTTCTCTCCTCCTGGCAAACAAAAAGAAAATCTTTGGGGGCTGAACAACAGTTACTTCAGTGGATCTGTGACAGAAAGACGACTGGCTTCTTGACACCCACACCAAATCCCAAACATTTGGATATTCAAGAGCAAAGGGGATCTCTGTGTCCCTTCTTGGTTGAGGTCCCTAAGTGTGACTGGCTAGACAGACACAGTGAGTCCATGGGGCAGGCTCCCTGTCTCAGGGGAACAGCCCCGGCCCCAGATGATGGAATGGAAGAAGCGGAGAGACAGGTCAGAACGGAATGTGACAGTCAATTGGAATGAGGAGGGAATCCATGCCCATCAGAGACCCAAGTGTCATGTCCCACACCATGGGGAAATAAAAGAAACCCCTAGAATTTAAACAAAATCTGCTGGAAATGGGAACTCCATGTTACCAATTTCTGAAATTATGGCAGAATAGATAGTTGAAATAAAAATGAAGTTAAATTATAAAATAATAAAGATATATTTCTTTCAAACCTGAGTTTGTAGGCTGGGATTCATACCCATTAATTTTAGTGAGCCAGTTCCTCATGAGGTCCTCTGGATGGGCAATACAAAGGTTTAGCTTGGGGTTAATTAAGAATACATTCTGTAGGAAGAAAATACTATTTTAGCCAAGGTCAATGACTTCTTTTGGTGCTTTGTTTGGCTATTACCTAACATAATAGCTTGCTGAAGATAAACATTTCTTTAAAAAATGAAAGCAATGCAGTGATAATCACCTTATATTTTTAGAGATTTAGCCCTCCATGGATCTGGGCAATTTTTTAAAAAGGAACTTAGATTTCTACCCCTGATTCTTATTAAATGGATGTGAAGTAGTTAACTAGAGTAAACTATTTGGCTTGAGTTAGAAACACCCTAAGACACATAATTCCTTGATTGAAAGGAAATTGACAATTGAGTCACAGAGAAAAATCACAAGGAAGGAAGAATATAAAAATCAAAGGAAAATAAAACAAAACAAAACACCACCACCACCAAAACTCACAGGAATGAACTCCAATAAAAAATTCACAGCTAGGATGGTATTTGAATCCTCCTCAAAGCCAGTCCTGATATAAGGAGATCATTAGGGTGAAGATCCCAGGAAACATATTGAAGGAGTGGAGAAGAGATCAAGAAAGGGAAAACATCTAGCAATGGAACAGGAATGAGTGGTGCTCACTGAGGGAAACCTGACTCCCTGCTGTTGGGAACCCTCTGGGAAATTAGAAAGAACACATCCTAGAACTTTGCCTCTGAAAAGTGAGGAGGCTGACTGGGGCGCTTATCTTCCAACCCCTGTCCCACATTAGTTAAGGACTGTTCTATGGGTTTTAACTTCCCAACCTTCTCCATTGTCTGAACACAATGATCAGTCCAGAGAGAGTCTTCAGACAGAAGGACATGGGAAAAGAAATCGTCAAAAGGAACAATAACCTCCAGAGCAAGGCAGTCACAGAGTCTCCTAGGGCACCCTTTCCATGTCAGTTCAATGATCAATATTTGCCCACATGGAGAAAATGTGAAAAGTATACAGAAAAAATAAGGAAGAAATCAGTGGTGAGTTGGGGCACATTTACTCGTCAGGATATAAGCACAAAATAAAATGTGTAACAGCACAGCATGAATAAAAGAAAGAGGAAGTGAAAATATATACAATTAACTTTCTACTTCTTTTCCAAGGATCTACATTTTTCAAACTGAAAGAATATTCACACGATAGACAAACCAAGCCCAGCTTCTATATGGAGAGACATGCTATATTTGCAGATTTGAGGAATAAAATTTCTTGCAAAAAGAAGTCATTTAACTGAGATACAAGAATCACTGTATTTTTGTGTATTTCATTGAAGGTCATTTTCAACAGACATTTCAATGAACATTTCATATAATAAAAAATGAGAGAATATATTAGAAGTTGATTGAAAATTTAAAATAATCCACCTATGTAAATGAAATTATTATTCTAATATTATCATTATTGACAAGTTGATTGATTCTCATGAAGTCCAGGAATGGCATATTATTAGGAAATTCTATAAAACAATGCTCCAGGATATGACAATATTTAAACAGCAATCATAAATAGTCTCTAAAACAAGAGAGAGCCTTTGCTACAGATATAGAAGCTAACAAGCATTTTTCACTTTGCTTTTTTTGAATATCCATAGGACAGATAGTCCTGCAAATGACTGAGAAAGCAGAGTAAATATGTTGCTTCATGGAACATAAAAATTTCCTAAAAGAGACATACTGCATAATAACATCAGTTCCAAAAAGAGTTTCACTAGATAGGCTTTGTTTGATTGACAAAATATTATTTGTTGTTTATTTTTATTGTTACTAGGAATAAATGCTTTTAGATATTGTTTGTTCTGCCCAGTATAACACTTTTCAACATAGTCATTTAAAAAGTATTTATTGAGCGCCTACTGTGTATCAAGGCCTGTGATAGGCACCTGGAATATAACAGTGAACAAAACAGCCAAAGTTCCTGTACTCAGTTTAACATCTTAATAGGACAAAAACCTGTTCTCTCCCATTGTCCTGGGTGACTTCACATATTTAAATCACCTCCTGTTCTCTGATTTTGTGTGCATTTGTTATTCTTGACTAGAATATTTATGCCATCACAGAACAATGAATAAAGAAATTTGCCAAAAGGTATTCTTCAATGATATCAGACTTTATAAATTATAACAAGTGTTACATATATTTGAATCTAGTCATTAAACAAGACAAACAGAAAAAAATAGAACTACAACTTGTGTTCCAAGGTGAGCAAAAGATACAAAAGATTAAGTCAAAGCTTATTTTAGTCAATTAGTTCTGTTAATATCTGGGGTACTGATACTTAATGGCCTGAAAAGTCTTTATAATATTTTTAAAACATGATGGGGAAAAACATCATCACCACACATATCTCCGTCCTTTGTTCAACGATCCCTTACTGTTCCTTCCGACAGGTGAAATTGGCAAAACATGGTCTCATTCAATTTTATCAGAAGCGGAGTGTCATCTGCAGTTGCAGCGGAATCCTTGAGGGTCATCACTCATGGAAGGAAAATCCAAGCTAAAAAGCACTTCCAACCAAGATATCTGTTTTCCAGGGAATTTCCAGTTCTAGAAGATACCAGCTTTTTAGGGATAGGGCCAGTTTGTAAAGATGCCCTCCTCACAAAATCAGCATAATATGAGCTTGCTATTTCTGTTGCCTGGGAGTTTCTTCAATTGCTTATTCACCAGGTAAACCATTTTATCATGGCCAAATGTCAATAAAATTTACCAAATTCCTAGTTTTTTCCCAAAGCAATTGAATTCGTTCCTGCTTTGAATTATATAAACATAGCAGCTTATGATAGCTTCTAACAGCTCTCCTCACAACATACCCTTGTTTAGTTGCTCAGTTGTGTCCAACTCAGCCACCTCATGGTCTGTAACATGCCAGGTTTCCCTGTCCTTCACCATCTCCCAGAGCTTGCTCAAACTCATGTCCACTGAGTAGGTGATATCATCAAACCATCTTGTCCTCTCTTGTCCCCTTCTCCTCTTTCCTAGTATCAGGGTCTTTTCCAATGAGTCAGTTCTTTGCATCAGGCAGCCAAAGTATTGGAGCTTCAACTTCAGCATCTGTCCTTTCAGTGAGTATTCAGGATTTATTTTCTTTACAATTAATTGGTTTGATCTCCTTGCATTCCAAGGGACTCTCAAGAGTCTTCTCCAAACCACAGTTCAAAAGCATCAATTCTTCAGTGTTCAGACTTCTTTATGGTCCAACTCTCACATGCATACATGACTACAGGAAAAACCATAGCTTTGACTCTATGGAAATCTGTTAGCAAAGCAGTATTTCTGTTTTTTATATGCTGTCTAGGTTGGTATTAGCTTTTCTTCCAAAGAGCAAGTGTCTTTTAATTTCATGGCTGCAGTCACCATCTGCAGTGATTTTGAAGCCCAAAAAATAAAGTATGTCACTGTTTCCATTGTTTTCCCATCTATTTGCCATGAAGTGATGGACGAGATGCCAAGGTCTTTGCTTTTTGAATGCTGAGTTTTAAGCCAACTTTTTCACTCTCCTCTTTCACCTTCATCAAGAGGCTCTTTAGTTCCTCTTTGCTTTCTGCTATATGATGGTGTCATCTGCATATCTGAGGTTATTGATGTTTCTCTCAGCAATCTTTATTCCCGCTTGTGCTTCATCCAGCCCAGCATTTCTCATAGGTACTCTGCATATTGGTTAAATAAGCACAGTGACAATATACAGCCCCGACAGACTCCTTTCACAGTTTGAACAAGTTCATCGTTCTATGTCCATTTTGAAATGTTGCTTCTTGACCTGAATACAGATTTCACAGGAGGCAGGTAAGGCAGTGTGGTATTTGCATCTCTTTAATAATTTTCCACAGTTTGTTGTGATTCATGCAGTCAAAGGCTTTAGCATAGTCAATGAAGGAGAAGTAGACATATTTTTCTGAAATTCTCTTGCTTTTTTTATGATCCCACAGATGTTGGTAATTTGATCTCTGGTCCCTCTGCTTTTCTAAATCCAGCTTGAACATCTGGAAGGTCTCAGTTCACAAACTGTTGAAGCCTAGCTTGGAGAATTTTGTACATTACTTTGCTAGCATGTGAAATAACTGCAACTGTGTGGTAGTTTGAACATTCTAGCCACATACCCAAGCCACCATTAGAATATTTACCTTCCCCTTTCACTCTGAAATATTTAAGAATTGAATTATCTGTGAAAAGAGTGATGGTTTTCATATTTGTAACAAGAGCACTCATAAAATTGTTTGCAAAGAACTGTGAGCTCAATAAATTCTTATTGAAAAAAAATGCTGAATTTAAAAATTAGAGAACAGGAAGTCCACATAAGACCTATTTGTCATAAACTTAACCCCCCCAAAAAAAATCAACATGAAAAACTCAGGATTTCATGAATCTTTCACTAAAAAGTACTAGTTATGAAGACCTTTCAGGTTTTTTATTGTTCAACCCATCTAAACTTAACCATGCTTTATGTCACTAACAAGATGATAGCAAAGAATTTCTCTATCAAAATTTAGAGCACCACTCACAAAAATAATTACAGCATAATATTTATACTTCTTCATATTTAATCTTTTGCTCAGTTTCAGCACACATATTACTATTAATAAACTTTCTGATTAAATCAAATTATGTCCCTGATACCAAAACTAGAGGCATAAGCTGTTTGTCATAAGAGGACAGCATGTGGGTAATTCAATATAGAATTAAAAACAAAATCAGTTAAGATTTAAGGTTCTTCCTTAAGAATGACATAGCAGTGGAACAGATAAAAACATCACCTCTAAGACCATCTGGTGTTGGTCTCCCAGCTATACTTCTTGAGGCCTCATTAGAGCAGCAAAGAAAACAAGACAATAAAATTCTGCTTTGGCCATCATAGCTGCTGAAATGGAGGCAGCTGGCATTTCTACAACCAGTGTTATAACACAGAGGGATTGTGCAAAAAGACATTCTCTTATTAGTCAGTCTCTTATTCCATCGTATTGGTCTGATAAAGGTTAGATTTTAAAAATATTTTTAAACTAATTCTTGTACCTTTTTCTTTCTCAGGCCGCAGTTGCATTGCATAGGCTTCCCTGACGGCTCAGACAGTGAAGCATCTGACTGCAATGCGAGAGACCCAGGTTCGATCCCTGGGTCGAGATCCCCTGGAGAAGAAAATGGCAACCCACTCCGGTACTCTTGCCTGGAAAATCCCATGGACAGAGGGGCCTGGTAGGTTATGGTCCATGGGGTCGCAGAGTCAGACAGGACTAAGTGACTTCACTTGCACCCCATGGCATGTGGGAACTTAGTTCCCATACCAGGGATTGAACCCATGCCACCTGAATTGGAAGTACAGAGTCTTAACCACTGGACCACCATGGAAGTTTCATTTTATAGTAATTTGGCTAATGTGACTCATAACTAATCTTAAAGAATAATGCTGAACAGATTTAACTCTGCTGGGACTCTGTTTGCCTCTCCAAGGGAGGGTATTAGTTTCCAAAGGATTGCCCCGGCCAAATTTCTACCTTGATTAGGAAAACACCTTAGCATATAGTCCCCTAACCTTATGACATATCTGTACCCAGGTTACTCAAATATCTAAATTGGTTCCAAGAGACAGCAAAGATTAGAAATCACATCATGAGCTTAATTAGCCAGGTCATTGATAGCAGCTAAATAAATTGATGGCAAACAAAGGAAAAACCTATGTTTTATTTAAATAAAAACTGTTAATTCAACATATATCTATTAAGAGCCAACTATGCGTCAGACTGTTCTAGGCACTGGAAATAACAGGGCAACACAGACAAAAATCCTGCCCTTGAGGTGTTTGCAATTAAATGGAGACGATCACAGACCTTAATATGTTCCAGGCACTCTTCAATCAGTTTACACGTATTTCTTATGTAATTTTATGAGACGACTAGTATTATTACCTCTTTTACTTATTACCAATCTGAGAAACAGTGTAGATAAGTTTGCCATGGCAACATACATAGTGAATGGCTCCAGGACTGAGATTCTAATCTAGGCAGTCTCACTTCAGATGGATAAACACAGTAAATAAACTCCAGAGTGAAATAAAGTTAATAATTTTCAAGTTCTAATTAAATTCCTGGTGATATTTATGCCAGAGGAAGAATTAATTCTGCTGCTTTAATAGAAGGGATAACATTAATATCATCCATTATAATAAAGCCTAAGGAAGGAAAAAATAGACATAGTTTGCTAGTCAGGCTTATAGAAATCTCTCCCATTTATAATAGAAGACAAAAAGGTCTTGTGAACACCCTAAGGCATGATTTAAAAGCCTAAATTCTGAAGTGATGGTAAAAGAGGCCATTGCTCAGTGTTTTCACTTCTAACTTATACAAAACGATAATGGCCTTAGTTGTTTAAGATCTCAGACTTCACAGGGTAAGGAGGAGAAATTTCAACAAGGAAAGGATTCCTAAGACAGGAAAATGGAGAACAACAGTGGTAGGTGACAACATGCCACTAAGAAAAGACTAAGAAAAACAAGTGTATTATTACAAGGAATAGCAAGTAAATTCACAAAGATAAACTTATTAACCACGTCTTCTTCTATTTCAACTGCTAAGATCTTAAAATATCAGATTAGTCAGGTACAATTTTAAAAGGCAAGAAAAGAAGAAATACAGCCATATCTTCAGGTATTAATCATGGGATAAAGAGAGAAAAAGGGAGAAAGAGAGAGAGACTTCTGCTGGTGCTTCTAAAGTAAACTATCAAATACTACTCTGCAAATGACAGAAGTGGTCATATTTTGCTAAATACAATACTGGACCAAAGGTCAGATTAAAGAAATCAAAATATATGAATCATGCATACATTCGTACTTAACACATTTAAGCATTAAAATGATTATTTATGTTAGCATCTAGAAGTAGTTTCATAAAATAGAATATCATATCTTGATTGCTGAATTGGGTCACAACTCAAAGACTCATGGTGCTTGCATCATGGGTACCTCTGCACTTACCAAGTATCTATTACAACTTTCTAGCTGGAATTTCTGCTGCAGCCTAAAAATGTTGGAGTGAGGAATCTAATTCTAGGAGATGAGAGGTGCTTTAATAAATCAAGGCCTGCTCTGGGAAACATGAGAAATGTGTACATTTTCATTTATAAAGGGCTAAATATGTTTTTAGGAGATGTTCTCCTTTTAAGTACACAACAATTAACTATTATTTACTTTGTGCTTACATTGATATTCTTTCCCCACGGTTAATTAAATGAAAAAGAAAGGAAAAGAGAGACTGAAGCAGAGCATAGTTTGTTAAAAATGAACGTGCCAAAGAAGAGGGATTTGATTCCAAGCTTTATGTGTGGTTAGAAGCCAATTTATTGGACTAAATTGCAAAACCACAAAATTGTGGTTTGCACTTCAGAAAATGACAATTTTAAACTGTAGACCTTGTAATAGGTGTCAGTACGGTATCATGTTGACACACGGTAAATACTAACTGCTGTTTAAGAATTTTATGAGACCTAATTCCAACATGAGTTAATCTAAACCTATTAAAATAGCTATGTTTCTTATCTTGGGATTTCAGACATTCAGAATACCTTTAAATATACTGTTGCCATATTCTGGGACAATGCAGCTATATTATAAGGGAAGTATTTCTTTTTTTGAGTAAGATAATACTGTAGTGTAACATATGTGAAGGAACTAAAAAAGCTGCACAAAATAAAATTTTGCTTAAGGAAAGACTAAAAGCCAGTAAGACTTTTAAAATACGATTTTAATATAAAAGATAAAACATTGACTGAATCACATCGAAATTCAATTCCTCTCAACACATGAGAAGTCCATGTACAAAAAATGTCCTGCCGATATTTTATTTCTCAAAGCTATTGAAAATATAACTTTCCCTCTCTAGTTCTGATGCTTTCAACATAGACCTTGTTGAACCCATATTTCCCATTCTGCATGATTAATATGCACTAATGAAATATCTTTGCAGAGGAAACAAATACTTACCATTTGTTTGCAATGTCGAATTATGTTTGTTTTTCTTCATCTTAATATTGATATGTATTGAATTGCCTATTAAACTCTCTAGTGACTTGAGAATTAAATCCATATTACATATTCTTTGATTGTGGATCTGTATACATATAACAATGCTTTTCCAAACCTGTTCATATTTAACATTTGACTTAAACACACAAAACAATGCTTAGTACCCAGATTGTTACATAGTCACTGAATTTTCAGGCTCTCTGAAATCTAGTTATCATTTTGTTGTGTAGTCCCCACTGTTATAACTCTATATGGATATCATATCTAATCGCTGTTTCCTTATAGTTCCAAAATTAAAAAGACATAAACATTACAATTTTCAACAGGTTGAGCTAATTCTAAGCCTGAAAGACAAAATGCAGTGAGGCAGGACTTTAGTTATTAAGTATTGATGATCAACACCAAGAGAAAAAGAAAGATACAGTTAAGAATAGAAGGAGTTTTGCTTCTTTTCACCCATTTCGTACCTCTCAGACAGTTATCTTAGTGGATTCAATCCCAGGGAAATTTTTAAGAACCTATATCACACTATTTGTTTTTCTAACAGTTTGTTCATTTACTTCTTTTTGTGTCTTTTTCTTTCAACTTTGAAAATATATATTTTAATTTGTACTCAATATGTGATAATCATTTTGAAGAAATTTCTTACTTATGGTTACCTATTAAGTCAAACTATATGAAATTGCCTATATTTTACCATTTTAGAACAATAAACTATTTTTGGTAAAACAAAGCAAACTTGTCTTGCCAGATTCTACTAAAGACAGACCACTACCTGGTAGTATTTTACTTGACTAAAAATTCTGCCTCTTGCTTGGCTGTGCACAATGTTGCAATGCAAAATCAAAATGCAACTTAAGAGTTGCTTCATACAAGTGTCACATCTATTAATGCCAAAAAATTGTACACCCAATTTCTTGATAATTTTCATTTTTGTCAAAGCAGAGAAATAGGTACCGTTAACTGAGGAAATCAGTCCTGGGTGTTCACTGGAAGGACTGATGTCGAAGCTGAAACTCCCAATATTTTGGCCACCTGATGCGAAGAGCTGACTCATTTGAAAAGACCCTGATGTTGGGAAAGATTGAGGGCAGGAGGAGAAGGGGATGACAGAGGATGAGATGGTTGGATGGCATCACCGACTCAATGGACATGAGTTTGGGTAAACTCTGGGAGTTGGTGATGGACAGGGAGGCCTGATGTGTTGCGGTTCATGGGGTCACAAAGAGTCAGACACGACTGAGCGACTGAACTGACTGAACTGAACTGAACAAGAGGACAAGGCTACCATCCATAAATTTCTATTATACAGTGTGTCTATCAGAAATCAATAATGTTGACTTTACCACACAATCACTTGATAGTATGTGATTGAAGGGTGCAATCAAAAAAAATGGTCAAGTAGTACAATACACCAAGTAAGGAAGAGTGACTAAAAGGAGTTGAAAGAAAGAAATACTGCTCAAAACATGAACTAAAACATATTACTAAACAATTGGACATACCTATTTTCTATAGCAATAGAAGAGTAGCAAGAAAATAAAGAAGAGTATGTTGTTATTAGGAAAAAAAAAAATGTGTACCCTAGAACAGATGTTGCAAAAAAAGAAAATGGAGGGAAAATCCAAAATCTTTGTAATGCTCTGGAAATAACTGCCCCAAAAGCAAACCAAAAGTACAAGCTTCATCTAGACTTACAGTCAAAGTCATGATGCTCTGGAAATAACTGCCCCAAAAGCAAACCAAAAGTACAAGCTTCATCTAGACTTACAGTCAAAGTCTAGACTTAGGGTCAAATTTCTGATCAACTATCTATTATGACCCAGTTCATCTTGCTCATTTTAGTCCCTGTAACAATACATGAGATACTCTCCTCCCAGGATACGGACTACTGTATGGACTTTCTTAATGATAAAATTTAATTCAATGCCTTTATGAACCAATGTGGATCTTTTAAATTATGTCTAGATGTTGCTCAAATGACTCTATGAATTTACATTAACAGTGGCCGCAAGGCTAATCTTAGCCACACCACAGGATGTTAAATCCTATGAGAAGTGTGGTTAAGGGCAGAACTCCTTGAAAACACAAATATTTTAGCATAATGTTTTAACAATAATATGTGTATTTCATCATACCAGAGTATCAGTGGAAAAAAATGTCAGATATATATGGCACATTCCTCCCCTCAACAAAAGTTGTTTGCATTTTTCCTGTCCTGTAAACTAGAAAATTTATTCTAGAAGTGTTCCCTGGTGAGATAATAATCAATCCCTACTATTTTTTTTTAATTTACATTTACTTGGTACTGATTAGTATACTTGATTTTAAGAAAGAGTAGGAATACAAATTGTATTGATTTCTTCATTATGAAAGTAAGTACATTACCAAAAGGTTTTATAAAAATCTAGCAGAACTAAGGTAAAAACTTACTCATTACTAATACACATATTAGTGATATGAAATTTTGGGGCTTTCCAGGTGGCACTAGTGGTAAAGAACCCACCTGCCTATATAGGAGGGGCTTCCCTGGTAGCTCAGACGGTAAAGCGTCTGCCTGCAATGTGGGAGACCCGGGTTCGATCCCTGAGTCAGGAAGATCCCCTGGAGAAGGAAATGGCAACCTACTCCAGTACTCTTGCCTAGAAAATTCCATGAACAGAGGAGCCTTGTGGGCTACAGTCCATGGGGTTGCAAAGAGTCAGACACAACTGAGTAACTTCACTTCTATGTAGGAAACAGGAGACACGGTTTTGATCCTTGGGTCGGGAAGATCCCCTAGAGAAAGGCATGGCAACCCAGTCCAGTATTTTTGCCTGGAGAATCCCATGGACAGAGGAGCCTGGTGGGCTACAGTCCACAGGGTTGCAGAGAGTAGGATACAACTGAAGGAACTTAGCACAGCGCAGTTAAATATGATAATCTACATTTAGTGAGTATACAATATTTGATGTTCACTTATTTCTGTAACCATTGAAAAAATTGGAAATTGTGATTTAATATTTCTACTGAAGAGTACAAAGTAGTCTATTGTAACACTGATACTTTCAATAAGTAAAAAAGAACAATGAAAGGGCTAAATGAGATTTTGGAACTCCTCATTGATTTCTTCACAATAGTAATTTTTTTAAATCTAACAACCATAATACCATAATACTTAGAGCCCACCATTTTCCAGGCAATTTAAATACAATCTCACTTAAACCTCAGTTTGTGTAATAAGGTAAAGTTCTACAGGGAAATGTGTACTTTTAAATGTCTTAGAGAATGAAAAGGCAAAAAGATAGGACACTGAAAGATAAACTCCCCAGGTCAGTAGGTGCCCAATATGCTACTGGTGATCAGTGGAGAAATAACTCCAGAAAGAATGAAGGGATGGAGCCAAAGCAAAAACAACACCCAATTGTGGATGTTACTGATGATAGAAGCAAGGTTCAATGCTGTAAGAGCAATATTGCACAGGAACCTGGAATGTTAGGTTCATGAATCAAGGAAAATTGGAAGTGGTCAAACATGAGATGGCAAGACTGAACATCGACACTCTAGGAATCAGCGAACTAAGATGGACTGGAATCGGTGAATTTAACTCAGATGACCATTATATCTACTACTGTGGGCAGGAATCCCTTAGAAGAAATGGAGTAACCATCATGGTCAACAAAAGAGTCTGAAATACAGTTCAGTTAAGTTCAGTTCAGTCGCTCAGTCGTGTCCAACTCTTTGTGACCCCATGAATCGCAGCACGCCAGGCCTCCCTGTTCATCACTAACTCCCAGAGTTTACTCAAACTCAGGCCCATCCAGTCGGTGATGCCATCCAGCCATCTCATCTTCTGTCGGCCCCTTCTCCTCCTGACCCCAATCCCTCCCAGCACCAGGGTCTTTTCCAATGAGTCAAATCTTTGCATGAGTTGGCCAAAGTATTGGAGTTTCAGCTTCAGCATCAGTCCTTCCAATGAACACCCAGGACTGATCTCCTTTAGGATGGACTGGTTGGATTTCCTTGCAGTCCAAGGGACTCTCAAGAGTCTTGTCCAACACCACAGTTCAAAAGCATCAATTTTTCGGCACTCAGCTTTCTTCACAGTCCAACTCTCACATCCATGCATGACAACTGGAAAAACCATAGGCTTGACCAGACAGACCTTTGTTGGCAAAGTAACGTCTCTGCTTTTTAACAGGCTGTCTAGGTTGGTCATAACTTTCCTTCCAAGGAGTAAGCGTTTTTTAACATCATGACTGCAGTCACCATCTGTAGTGATTTTGAAGCCCCAAAAACTAAAGTTGGACACTGTTTCCACTGTCTCCCCATCTATTTCCCATAAGGTGATGGGACCAGATGCCATGATCTTAGTTTTCTGAATGTTAAGCTTTAAGCCAACTTTTTCACTCTCCTCTTTCACTTTCATCAAGAGGCTTTTTAGTTCCTCTTCACTTTCTGGCATAAGGGTGGTGTCATCTGCATATCTGAGGTTATCGATATTTCTCCCAGCAATCTTGATTCCAGCTTGTGCTTCTTCCAGCCCAGTGTTTCTCATGATGTACTCTGCATATAAGTTAAGTAAGCAGGGTGACAATATACAGCCTTGACATACTCCTTTTCCTATTTGGAACCAGTCTGTTGTTCCATATCCAGTTCTGACTGTTACTTCCTGACCTGCATACAGGTTTCTCAAAAGACAGGTCAGGTGGTCTGGTATTGCCATCTCTTTCAGAATTTTCCAGTTTATTGTGATTGCTCAGTCAAAGGCTTTGGCGTAGTCAAAAAAGCAGAAATAGATGTTTTTCTGGAACTCTCTTGCTTTGCAATGATCCAGCGGATGTTGGCAATTTGATCTCTGGTTCCTCTGCTTTTTCTAAAACCAGCTTGAACATCTGGAAGTTCACAGTTCACGTATTGCTGAAGCCTGGCTTGGAGTATTTTGAGCATTACATTACTAGCGTGTGAGGTGAGTGCAATTGTGCAGTAGTTTGAGCATTCTTTCAGATTGCCTTTCTTAGGGATTGGAATGAAAGCTGACCTTTTCCAGTCCTGTGGCCACTGCTGAGTTTTCCAAAGTTGCTGGCATATTGAGTTCAGCACTTTCACAGCATCATCTTTCAGGATTTGAAATAGCTCAACTGGAATTCCATCACATCCACTAACTTTGTTCGTAGTGACGCTTTCTCAGGCCCACTTGACTTCACATTCCAGATGTCTGGCTCTGGATGAGTGATCATACCATTGTGATTATCTGGGTCATGAAGATCTTTTTTGTGCAGTTCTTCTGTGTATTCTTGCCACCTCTTCTTAATATCTTCTGCTTCTGTTAGGTCCATACCATTTCTGTCCTTTATCGAACCCATCTTTGCATGAAAATTTCCCTTGATATCTCTAATTATCTTGAAGAGATCTCTAGTCTTTCCCATTCTGTTGTTTTCCTCTATTTCTTTGCATTGATCACTGAGGAAGGCTTTCTTATCTCTCCTGGCTATTCTGTGGAACTCTGCATTCTAATGGGAATATCTTTCCTTTTCTCCTTCGCTTTTTGCTTCTCTTCTTTTCCCAGCTATTTGTAAGGCCTCCTCAGACAACCATTTTCCTTTTGCATTTCTCTTCCATAGGGATGGTCTTGATCCCTACCTCCTGTACAATGTCACAAACCTCTGTCCATAGTTCATCAGGCTCTCTGTCTATCAGATCTAGTCCCTTAAATCTATTTCTCACTTCCACTATATAGTCATAAGGGATTTGATTTAGGTCATACCTGAATGATCTAGTGGTTTTCCCTACTTTCTTCAGTTTAAGTCTGAATTTGGCAATAAGGAGTTCATGATCTGAGCTACAGTCAGCTCCTGGTCTTGTTTTTGCTGACTGTATAGAGCTTCTCCATCTCTGGCTGTAAAGAATACAATCAATCTGATTTCGGTGTTGACCATCTGGTGATGACCATGTGTAAATGCAGTACTTGGATGCAATCTCAAAAATGACAGAATGATCTCTGTTCATTTCCACGGCAAACCATTCAATATCACGGTAATCCAAGTATATGGCCTGACCAGTAATGCTGAAGAAGCTGAAGTTGAACAGTTCTATGAAGACCTACAAGACCTTCTAGAACTAACACCCCAAAACAATGTCCTTTTCATTATAGGGGACTGGAATGCAGAAGTAGGAAGTCAAGAAACACCTGGAGTAACAGGCAGATTTGGCCTTGGAGTACGGAATGAAGCAGGGCAAAGGCTAATAGAGTTCTACCAAGAGAACGCACTGATCATAGCAAACGCCCTCTTCCAACAACACAAGAGAAGTCCATACACATGGACATCACCAGATGGTCAACACCAAAACCAGATTGATTATTTTCTTTGCAGTCACAGATGGAAAAGCTCTATACAGTCAGCAAAAACAAGACCAGGAGCTGACTGTGGCTCATATCATGAACTCCTTATTGCCAAATTCAGACTGAAATTGAAGAAAGTGGAGAAAACCACTAGACCATTCAGGTATGACCTAAATCAAATCCCTTATAACTATACAGTGGAAGTGAGAAATAGATTTAAGAGACTAGATCTGACAGACAGAGTGCCTAATGAACTATGGATGGAGGTTCATTACACTGTACAGGAGACAGAAATCAAGACCATTTCCAAGGAAAAAAATGCAAAAAAGCAAAATGGCTGTCTGAGGAGGCCCTACAAATAGCTGTGAAAAGAAGTGAATCAAAAAGCAAAGGAGAAAATGAAAGATATATCCATTTGAATGCAGAGTTCCAAAGAACAGCAAGGAGAGATGAGAAAGCCTTCCTCAGTGATCAGTGCAAATAAATAGAGGAAAACAATAGAATGGAAAAGACTAGACATCTCTTCAAGATAATTAGAGCTACCAAGGGAACATTATATCCAAAGATGGGCTCAATAAAGGACAGAAATGGGAGGGACCTAACAGAAGCAGAAGATATTAAGAAGAGGTGGCAAGAATACACAGAAGAACTGTACAAAAAAGATCTTCATGACCCAGATAATCACAATGGTATGATCACTCATCCAGAGCCAGACATCCTGGAATGTGAAGTCAAGTGGGCCTTAGGAAGCATCTCTATGAACAAAGCTAGGGGATGTGATGGAATTCCAGTTGAGCTATTTCAAATCCTGGAAGATAATGCTGTGAAAGTGCTGCACTCAATATGCCAGCAAACTTGGAAAACTCAGCAGTGGCCACAGGACTGGAAAAGGTCAGCTTTCATTCCAATCCCTAAGAAAGGCAATGTCAAAGAATGCTCAAACTACCGTACAATTGCACTCATCTTGCATGCTAGCAAAGTAATGCTCAAAATTCTCCAAGCCAGGCTTTAGCAATACATGAACAGTGAGCTTTCAGCTGTACAAGCTGGTTTTAGAAAAGGCAGAGGAACAAGAGATCAAACTGCCAACATCAGCTGGATCATCGAAAAAGCAAGAGAGTTCCAGAAAAACATCTATTTCTGCTTTAGGGACTATGCAAAAGCCTTTGACTGAGCGGATCACAATAAACTGTGGAAAATTCTGAAAGAGATGGGAATACCAGACCAGCTGACCTGTCTTTTGAGAAACCTGTATGCAGGTCAGGAAGCAACAGTCAGAACTGGACATGGAACAACAGACTGGTTCCAAATAGAAAAAAAGTATGTCAAGGCTGAATATTGTCACCCTGCTTATTTAACTTATATGCAGATTACATCATGAGAAATGCTGAGCTGAAGAAAGCACAAGCAGGAATCAAGATTGCTGGGAGAAATATCAATAACCTCATATATGCAGATGACACCTCCCTTATGGCAGAAAGTGAAGGATGAAAGAGTCTCGATGAAAGTGAAAGAGGAGAGTGAAAAATTTGGCTTAAAGCTTAACATTCAGAAAATTAATATCATGGCATCTGATCCCATCACTTCATGGCAAATAGATAGGGAAACAGTGGCTGACTTTATTTTTCTGTGCTCCAAAATCACTGCAGATGGTGACTGCAGCCATGAAATTAAAAGATGCTTACTCCTTGGAAGGAAAGTTATGACCAACCTAGACAGCATATTAAAAAGCAGAGACATTACTTTGTCCACAAATGCCCATCTAGTCAAGGCTATGGTTTTTCCAGTGGTCAGTATGGATGTGAGAGTTGGACTATAAAGAGAGCTGAGTGCTGGAGAATTGGTGCTTTTGAACTGTGGTGTTGGACAAGACTCTTGAGAGTCCCTTGGACTGCAAGTAGATCCAACCAGTCCATCCGAAAGGAGACCAGTCCTGGTGTTCATTGGCAGGACTGATGTTGAAGCTGAAACTCAATACTTTGGCCACCTGATGCTAAGAGCTGACTCATTGGAAAAGACCCTGGTGCTGGGAGGGATTGGGGGCAGGAGGAGAAGGGGCTGACAGAGGATGAGATGGCTGTATGGCTCACCGTTTCAATGAAATGGATTTGGGTGAATTTCAGGAGTTGTTGATGGACAGGGGGGCCTGGAGTGCTGCGGTTCATGGGGACACAAAGAGTCAGACATGACTGAGCTAATGAACTGAACTGAATTGAAATGTCTTAGAGCTGGAGGCCAGACAGTGACCAAGGATATATCTTCTCTTGAATGTGATGAAAACCTCCCTGCCAGTGACTTTTTGTAAACAAAATACTGAGGGCTCAAGATTTGCAAAGATTTCCTCAAGTAGGTTCATGAGTTCCACAGGTTATTTGTTTGCTATTTTTCTCAAAGAGTAATGTAAGCCTTATGTATAAAAGTACAACAGCACAAAGAGGTATTAATCTTATATTCTGCAAGCCTGCAACTTGCCTGCATGAATTTTGGAGTTTAAGAGTAGCTGTGTACATATAGGCTGTATCTACTTCTTGTAGCCACCTCATTTTGACTAATTTTCCATTGATGTTAGTGTTACCATGCAAATAAAAATGAAATCTGAGAGTAAATATTCTCTCTCTATCAATCGATTATCCACCTATAGCACGCTATCAACATGGCTTAGCAAAAAGCAAGTTCAGAGAGTCCAAGAACTTGGTCACACAACTGGGGAGAGTCAGGATCTACACCTTGGTTTTTCTCACAAATGCTTCTTTATGTAGAGCTGCTTAAGGCTGCATGTGAACCAGTGTTAACAACTGACATTGAGACTCATATTTCATATGAGGGAAGGCTGCGTGTGAATTAGATCATTAAGTGACCAATTATACTAGCTTGCTTGAGATTATAGGATGTGAGACCTTCACTGAGTCCAGGACAAACTGGGATGGTTGGAAACCCTAAAGACAATTCACTGATATAATCAATTCCAGGATTTGGGGTAAAAAAAATATGGGATTAGCTACATGAACTTATGGAAATTATTATATATCATCATGAGATCCAGTAATGTATTAAATCAACTTTGTCAGTGAATGATCATAAAGATATTCTAAATTACGAGTTGTACATGGCAAGTTCAAAACCTTAAAGTGCATTTCCAGCAACTGAATTTTATCTATAATTACACATTTCTCAGCAGTTTCACTAGAACAATAGAACCTTATTAAGTACTAAGCCAAGGTCTACAAGTCTGCAATCTAAAATTAAAAATTAATTGTCCTCAGGTGTAAAAATTCTATTGCTTTATTTTAGCATGATCTCACCCAACTTGCTGAAAGAAATATCACATGGTTTGAACTCCTTTATTCTTGTAAATAATTTTTAAATTGTTTAATTATAATTATAGTTTAATAGCATTTGAAGAATAACTGTGTAAAGCCGGGAAATATCATCAATGAATTGTTCTAGATGTTTGTTAAAATACAGACTATCTGACATACTTCAAAGTATTTGGTTAAGTTGTAAGACAACATTTCTTTAGTGACTCAGATGGTAAGTAATCCACCTGCAATTCAGGAGACCTGGGTTTGATTTCTGGGTAGAGAAGATCAACTGGAAAATTGAATGGTAACCCACTCCAATAGTCTGGAGAATTCCATGGACAGAGGAGCCTGGTGGGCTATAGACCATGGGATTGCAAAGAATCAGACATGACTGAGTAACTAACATTTTCACTTTTAAAGATTGGATTTCAATAATTTATACCCTTTTTATGATAGTGTTGCCTTTCATTTGATTAACAGTTTTTTTTTTTAATCTTCTTTGCTTAGCTATTTACTATATCTGAGTTATGATATCTTCTGGGCAAGTTAATAGTTTATGAGGAATATTGTATATAAGAGTTCACAGTCTAAGTTCACCTTGGATATAGTGAACCCGTGAAAAATTTATTGCTATGACAATAAAATGTGCAGGTGTAGAGAGATCCCAGAAATATGCATACTTCCTGTTACTATGGTAATAGAATTTTGGAAAATTTGAGTCACATTGTTGTTCAGAAAATAGTCTCAGAAAGACCAAAGTTGAAGCCCCATAATGACCATTGCTTCTGTCCCCAGATTCACTGCATACTCAAGAGCTGTATGCTCATATTATGAAGCTACATTAATGAGGATAGGGCATACATAGGTTCAATTAACATAGGAAATGATGGCGCACTCAGACAAAGAATCTGTTACATATCAACAAAAGTGCAAGTTTATTTAACTCCTTATCATTCTCACTGACTAGTATTTTATATTTCTGTTAAGAATTCTGTCAATTATAGTTTGATAGAAATATGACAAATGAAGTATTCATTCTGGGTAGTAGAAAATAATTTTTCTACTACATGATTTTTCTGGAAAATAGTAGTACTTAATTTACCCACTGAATAAAAGTAATTTTAAAATGATAGAGAACTTATTTGAAGATTAGTAATCAATGACTGAAGCTATATACCATATCCTAGCAAAAATCTAAGATTCTTGTCCTCATCTCACTATGATTACTGATGATACCAATTTTATTCTTGCTCTCCATTATCAAGGTTAACAGCCCAATGATGACTACTATTTATTGGATTTGTTATGTGCTAGAATCTCTAAAAGCTCTTCATTTAAGGGCATTTACAGTCTATAAAACAAAATATTACAGATCTCTGGGTCATCTCTATTTTAAAGAGGGGAAAAACAAGTTTAGAGAAGCTAAATAAAATCTCCAGTTTGAGAAAAACAAATATGAACCTTAGGTTTTTGAACTTCAGAATTCATGCAAGACAGTTGTAGGAAACATCTCATTATCTAATTATATGGCCTATCAATAAGATTGTAATAGTATTGCTTGTATTCTTTTGGTGTCTTTAGTAGTAAATAGTGTTGTTTAGAAAACCTGCATTATATATAATTTAAAAAAATCTGCTAAGGTATTCATATTCCCAAGATTTTAGTATATAAAAAATAAAACATTTTTCTGTTTCTTTTCCTTATTCTTCCTTCTGTTTCTTCTTTTTCTTTTAATAAGTGGTGCTAATAACCTGTTTGGCTAGATGCTGTGGAGGTCACCTAAAGGAAAGAAGTTCAAATATACATATGGCTAAGAAATATTTATGAGGCTAGTACTCAGGTACAGATGACAGCAAAGATTCCCCAGTCATTTCCTTTCGTCATTATACTGGTTTTCTACAATGGCATATACTATTTTACAAGAGAAGGTGCTTATGTCCACACTATTCCTATTACAGAAAACTCCATAAAATTCCTATAACTGAAGTATTATTTGTTTATCATGACACTTAGATAATTTAAATTCCTCTAAATATAGAAGAGAACCACCATGAATAGATCACAGCATACACATTTTATATTAGGTCTCACAGAAATTGCTAAGCATTACAACATTTCTACAGGTTATATAAAGTAATAAGAACAGATAATGGTTATATAATGAAGGGAACAGATGTTTCCTAACCTCTTTTTCCACAGTAAAATTTACTGGGACAGATTAGAGAGGGAAAAAAAGGAGAAAGAAGAAAGAGAATGCAAAAGAGAAGGATGTAGATATTTCCCATATTTCTATATACAGTGATATTTTTGGGATGACTTGGTTCCTAGATGTAATACAAATTTATGGAAAGCATCCTAATTGGATAATTTTATAAATGCCAAATTTGAGCAGACTGAATCAAAAGACCTATATAATTTAGTAAAATTAGCCCCACCTGTCTCATTTCTTTATGGAATTCATCATAACCTCCCAAGTAGGTACAAAATATGTATTTCATCCTAAAATAACATGCTTAATTCTTATTTGCCTTTGAAATCATGTCATCCACATATAAGTGCTTGAAATATATTAAAATAAATTAAATCTGTTTTATTATAACTTATAGGTGTCCTCATGTTAGAAATAAACATCATCTGAGAAATCTCAGTTTATAGTTACCATAATTATGACAAGTTAAAATATACTTTCATTTATTAATATTCCAAATTTTTTAATTTGAACAGGTTTATTTTAATAAACTATGAAAAATACAAGTACATTAAGAATTTACCAACCAAAAGGTAATATTCATTTTCTTCCAAAAGGGAGTTGAAAAACTATCCAAATGATTTTTAGACCCTACTATAAGATTATGACTACTGAAAATCAACAAGCATGCTATCTTATGTTTTATAAAATTCTAAGAATTGTTCATGATGAGGTCTAAGACAGCTAGATTAGTATGATAAATAATAATATTTATGTAACAGAAAATTTTTCATAGCATAGTAGTCAACAGAGACCAACAAATTATTGGCTACCCCATGACAGATATATAATTTCAAGCTCTACTATGATGCTAATTCATAGTAAGAAAGTTAAGAAAACACATTATTGGTAAATCTATAGATGACACTGACTTTTAAAATGACACCTAGCAGTTGCTTTTTTAAGCAGGTCTAGAAAATTGATTTTTATCAATGGAAGTTTCTATTTACAAAATGTAAGAGGTTCATTGGAAAACAGTCTGACAATAAAGACAGTTGTTTTCCAAAGCATTTATATATGTTTAAAATGTATATATTGCCAGGTCATTCCCTAGAAATTCTAATTCAGTAGGTGTGGGATAAGCTCACGAATCTATAGTACACGATGCAATTTTTCTGCTGCAAAACCTTTTAGAAACCTCATCCACAGTAGACATTATTTCCGTCTTCACATGATGTATCATTTGGGCATTGTGCAAGTCCCGTCAATAGAGTGATTGAAATTTAAAAGTTTATTTGACTATAAAAATGTTAAAATGAAACTTTGTCTGTACAAAATTTACATTTTCAGTAAATTATTTGATCTCTATACAAAAATTACTAATATTTCCAAAGTTATACTTTCCTAAGTGTGTTACAAAGGAGATTAATCAAACATTATGGTATTTATAATAGAATATCTTTTCCCTTAATAAGTTACACATTTTCCTTGACATTGTGTAAACTAAGAGAAGTGTGAGAATTTTTATTTAGAGAGTCACAAGAAGGAAAACTTAAAAATACCTGACTCCCATATTGGTTATGGCAGTGGTGACTTAGGATCTCCTGATATTAGTAAAACTATGAACTTATTTGTTAGTTTACAGAACTATTTGCATGGAGATGATGAAAACTTAACTTACTCCCGGTGTACTGTGAAAAGCTACCTCTGTGATTTCACCTATTTGAAATTCATGGACTCTTCTAACTTTGAGCACAACCAGAGGGGAAATGCGCTTAAGCAAACCTGGTTTGAATATGAAAAACACCAGGCACACGACATACCTGATTATAGTCAACAAAGAATCAAACACGGTACTAGTTTATATTTTTCAATTCAATTACTTACCATAACTCTGAAGCTCATTTTGTAATGACTGTCAATCTAAATGTTATGAAATATTTATAAAAGAGAATATTCAAAATATTCATAAAAGAGAATAATAGTTTGCTTGTTCAGTCTAGACATATAACATTTTTGCTTAAAAAATAATGGACCAGAAAGCTGAAAGTGATCTTGTGTTCTTCATGGGACAGGTAGTCAAATCTCTGCTTTCTGAGCTAATGATTGTTGAAAATTATCTTGGAAATAGTCACCCAGCTGCTTTACAAGGCTTCAGGAGTTGAGAAGCCTATTACTTCTTGTGATAATCTTCTCCTTTCCACTTTAGGATAAATCATTTATTTCTAATAAAACACTATGGCTGAGATTTAAGTTCATTTTCTCAGATACACAAAGAGATCTGGATAGCTAATGAGTCTCCTATTTTAAAATAACCCTTCAAACATTGGGACCAATACTGTCTCCATCCCTTCTTAGCTGTGGAAATTGGAAAGTAATAAAATCATACATATGTTCAGCATAAAAAAATAATGCAATTTCATTGTACTTTAATCTTTAAGAATTTTTGTTTGTCTTACTTCAGTTCATCCTCAAAACAACCCAATGAGGATACTTTTTAAATCAAAACAATTTTTTTTTTAATTTTCACTTTTTTTTGGAGTATAGTTGATGAACAAGGTTCTGTTAGTTTCAGGTGTAGAGCAGAGTGATTCAGTTATACATATATATCTATTCTTTTCAAATTATTCTCCCCTTTAGATGTCATTATACATTTTTGAGCAGAGTGCCTTGTGCTATACAGTAGCAAATCAAAATATTTTTCCAAAATGAAAATATATTTCCAAATGAAAATACTTTAATTGCTGTAGGCCAGTTTGTTATGTCAGGTGATGGGAAAACATGTGACTAAGAAAATCCACCTGTTTACGTCAGTAGTTATAAAGATAAACTGAAATAATAAACATTAAATACTTTTAAAATTAATAAAGCACTTCTCAAATGCAAGGTTGTAACATAAGTAATAATATATCCACTATTATGCTATTCCTCAATTCACTGAGTGGAAGAAATATTCACACGCATTGAGATATGGTGAAGTCAGCTTGGCTTACACATGATCTGGCTTGAACTAGAACAGCCTGTCTTATCGTCTGTCAACATGCACTGTATACTTGCTTTAATCATTAATAAAAAGGATGCATTTAAAAATCAAAATGGAGTAACTATAGTTCAGGCATCCAGGATGGAGCTGAGAGGTCTCTTCATTTTCTGCCATTTAAGTGGTATCATCTGCATATTTGAGGCTGCTGGTATTTCTCCCTACAGTCTTGATTCCAGTTTGAGTTTCCTCCAGCCCAGCATGGAAGTTAAAAAAGCAGATGTACTCTGCATAGAATTAAATAAGCAGAGTGACAATATACAGCCTTGTTGTACTTCTTTCCCAATTTTGAACAAGTTGGTTGTTCCATGTCTGGCTGTAACTGTTGCTTCTTGACCTCCATGAGGTTTCTCAGGAGACACATACAATGGTCTGGTGTTCCCATCTCTTTAAGAATTTTCCATAGTTTGTTGTGATCTACACAGTCAAAGGCATGAGCATAGTCAATGAAACAGAAGTAGATGTTTTATCTGGAACCCCCTTGCTTTCTCCATGATCCAAAGGATATTGACAATTGATCTCTGGTTCCTCCAATGCTTCGAAACCCAGCTTGTGTATCTGGAAGTTCTCAGTTCACAAACTGCTGAATCCTAGCTTGAAGGATTTTGAGCATAACATTGCTAGCATGTGAAGTGAGCACAACTGTATAATAGTTTGAACATTCTTTGGCATTTTGGCATCCCTTCTTTAGGACTGGAATGAAAACTGGCCTTTTTCAGGTCAAAGTATGAGCACACAGTTTTTTCATCTTTCCAAAAAGCCCTAGATTTAATATTTCTACCAAATGAGTAGATGGAGTTGCTGACTACTAGCTCACTGTCAGAGGAACAAATAAGTGTGTTCCACATTCTTTATACATTAACTCATAAATCCCTTCCTATAACTTTATGAGTTTATGAGGAAACTGGGGCAAAGAAGAGTAAAGTAACTTGCTCAACAAGATCTAATAAGAGCTCATAAGCAGCAGAACCAGGACCTAAACTGAAGAACACCAAAACCTACATTTTTCAAAGTTTTTGTTAATGGGTAAAGCACTTTTTAAAGTTCTATATTTTTAATATAATAACACAAGAGCAAAAACTCATTCATTGTCACTGAAAATTTCTCAAACTCCATTCAAATTCTAATTTATTATGGTGATTTTTTTATACACAAACTTACAAAAGTAGCTCATTCACATGGTCTTTCTTTGCTCTTTCATTCAAGCATTTCTTCTCAACATGTTTGCAATTATTCTGAGGTCTATATTACTAAACACAGGCTAACTTAAGTGGAAATCTTGTTAATGTTTTGACATTTTCTACAAAAATAATTTCCTAAAAATACCTACCTGAAGTTACCAATTAGCTTTCTTGACATGAAATGAAATAAGGGAAAGGCTCTTTTACTCAGCTTTGGAATCACAAAATACTTTTAGCAACTTGGAGCATAAATTTTCATATGAAAAATCTACTATTTCTCTGAAATTTCTTTGAACAAAATATAGGCTGATTTGTGATATCTAGGAAAGCATTATTTTAAGGAATTATAATTTGATTTGCTATATAAACAAATGCCCTACATGGGAGCCTATTGCAATTAAATTTTACAGTTTCTAACTTAAAAAAATTTTTCATGTATCACAGAATTTTCTGGAAAGAAAAGACATTGTTCTTACATATACTACAGAAATCATTTGGTCTGTTAAAAAGTTATAGAGACTTTTAAAACATTTGTTGTGGATAACGAACATAAAACATTCAGGTTGTAGTTCCATACCTGTTTTATTGGAAAGTCTAAATGACACCATCTTATCAGGGATATTACATACATTCCTCACTGAAGCAATGCAGCTATAATTAGCATAGTCCTGCGGTCGAAGATTCTTTAGTTTTAAGATCTTCGTTTCACCCTGAAAATGTAGAAAAAGTCATTAGAAAAAGTTAGTGGTAACCGAATTAATAAATGGATGAATGATGACATTATATTTTAAATCATATTATCAGAATATGGCAAATTGTCATTTATTTTTTAAAAATGCCCTGAATTTTTAAAATGTATTGCATTTAAATATCATACTGCAATGTGCTTGGAGATAAAAACTAACAAACAGCAATGAAAATTCATAACAATTTCTTTACAAACCAGCTTCCTAAGGGGGGGGGAATCTATTTCTGGTGGTAGTTATGCAAATTATTATGCAAAGATCAGAAGAGTGTACTTAATAATGGAGTCTATTCAACAAACAGTGTAATCTATGCAGACTTCAACATGAAATGTTATGAAAGAAAAGGATTCTGAGATGAGACAATAAATGAAACACTGTTGGATGAACAAAGTTAATGAAGTCAATCTAATGATAGATAATTAAATTTATATACATAAATATTTTGTGTATATGCAGCAATGGCAGATGATAGATCTAAAACTGCATTTAAAGAGTATTCATTATGTTTTCATATTATTTTTGTTTCTGTTACTTTACATTCAGGAATTTAAAGTCTAAACCTCCTGGGTAAATCTGCAGAATTGCAGATAGACTCAAATTAGGCAAGTTGCCAAAAATGTCTTATCCACTCTTGATGAACCAAAAAGCCCAAACAAAAACACTGAAATTATTCAAAAGATAAAAAGAACCACCAACAACAATAAGATGATGAAAAAAAACTTGCCCAATTCAAATACAGTCTCCTGGGATTTTTTTCTTTACTGGCTAAAGTTATTAATGCATCTCTCTAAATGGTTCCTCTCACAAGTAACTTAATTATGGAGATGGTAAAAATGTCTCCCAGTGATATCTTGTTTGGTATAGCCATTTTCCAAACGTTAATTTTTCCAGATAACATCTGTACAGAACCATGTGTTTCTTTTATTTTACTTAAGGAACTTCATTCAAGTCCTAAAAATTGAAATACTTTCATACACTATTCAAAAGAATCAGAATACTTAGTGATATAATACATAAGACATGGCCTGTTCATTTGCAAAAAAAGAAAAGAAAAGAAAAACCACCTCCCCACCCAAAAAAAAGCATAGGCAGTTACACAGTGTTTTCAAAATGTCAAATGAATCTTCTTCAGTGTGTATAGGCATTTGGTTAACTCCTTTCATTCATTGGCAAACTTCAGTCTTAAAACAGTCACACCTTAAAACAGTATTTTCCTCACTAGGATAAATAATAATCATATCTTTTAAATTTTTTGTATGAAAGACATTGCATTTTTTCTGTATAAGCAAATGCAAATACACTCCACAGAATATACAGAGTCAGTACGTGTGGTTCTAGAATTTATATTTAAAACATGTTCTCAATATATTACTGAACTTTCATATTATCTATATACAATGTATATAAAAGTGTGCTTAGTTAGAAAGCATAGAGAAAGAATATGTTATGCTACAACCAGTTGGCTCAGATAATTTTTTGAACAAGATACTATATCTTCCTCCTCATAACTCTGAATGTCATTGCTTAGATTTCTTTACTTTTCTTTCTCCCCTTAACACTTGACTGTCGGTATTCTCTGGAATTCTATTTGTTCCACAGTTAATCATACTTTATAAAATTTCCTTAAATGATTTTATCCTTGCTGATGAATTTATACTGCAAGCCCTATATTCCTGCCCTTTTCTTCAAGTCTATCTCTTTGTCTCAATTTCAGATGTACACAGCAAAACTTTTACATCAATTTTGTCCATTTTTTTCTTGTAGATACCTAAAACTCAACATATCCCAAAATAGACTTCAAATCTATTCCTCTAAATCTACTCTCTCTTTTTTAGCAAAAGGAATCTTAGATTTTAAATTATTAATTCATATTCATATAATCAGTATCTCCATCTCAGATTCTTTTATTGACCTTGCAACACATCCAATCTTGAACATTCTTTTATTTATATTTAAACATAATGCTCTAAGCCCAACATTCAGCTGAGAAATTTCTGATTGTTCTTAGTATAGCTTAAGAATCCAAGCAAATATGATCATCTAATCTAGAATCAGGACTTTTGTTTTTAATATGGAAATCTGATTATGCCCTCTCTCTGCTTAAATCAAAGGAATGACATGTTATTGTTCTTAAAAATAAACATCATAATTCTTAACATGACTGTCAACCCTTTCTTTGTGACCTGCATTTTCCTCCTCTCCCGTCTCCTCTCATTTTCCTAATGCCTTCCACACATTCAGCTTCCTGTGGCCATAGCCACTCTGCACATGCCCGATTCCTTCCTTCTCTATGCCTAACCAATTTTATCTCATTCTTCAATCCCAACCCTCCTCACTTCCACAGGTGAGTCTTTCCTTACTTTCTGGAAAAGGAGATATCCCTTTTTGTGAGGTCTGCTTATATCATGTTATAACACAGTTTCTTTTTTCCACTTATTTTGGTAACGGATTTATTTTCTGCCATACTCCCCCCTTGCTAGTAAGACCAAGAGGGCAGAGATTATATCTGTCTTGTTCTCAGCAGTATGTCCTAAGCACCTAGCAGAGGATTTGTCATAGGTGAGGTACTTTTTAAACAAATTCTTTTGCAATTAAAAGTACTATGAATACTTATATCTCACCATTCAACATTTTACTTATACATATTTATTTCCCCAGAATTTATTTCTGCTTGGTGCCTGATATGAATTCAATAGACATTAATAAATATAATCAATATTCTAAAATGAACCAGGCAGTGATAACAATTCTTAAATATTTACAAAGGATAAATGGTGTCATTTAGATGTATATTTAATGATAAAGCCTCTTTATTTACATAGAATTGATGATATTCTGTCAGTGTTCTTTGTTTCTGTTTCCACTAGCAAATTATATTTGATCCATATTTTCTAGATATTTTTTTAACACTTCACTGAAACTTCCAATGTCACTAATAATCTCTTTTGTTAAAATTCAATAAATCTTAATACATATTTTCATTTCCTTTTTATGTGTGTATACTTTTCCACTTACTTCTAATACTTTAGATTACCTTTGCTATTTTGACAGCAGCTTGTGTGTAGGTAAAAAATTATAAATAAAATAATTTAGACACTTTTTGGTTGCATTTATTTCATTTTCTATTATATAAATTTTTGTCTGAAAACTTCTACTACTACTATTTTTCTAGAGCAATCTGATGCATGATCATGGTTTCAGTTAGCATTTATGTATAGATACCTAACAAATTTCTAAGCCAAAACACACACACTTTTGGAAAAATAGCCAATAGTATTGCAATTAATGAAATCCTGCTTTTCCAAAATTTTCCTTTCTTTTTAGTTGCAATGTTTGCTAGCCATTACACTCTTGCATTTGAGTGTCTCCACATCCCATCTGGATCTCTAAAGATATTCTATCCTGGTTTTCTAATTCTTTCTGACTCTTCTTTTTATTGTTATTTTCCTTTACTGATTCTATTCTTTCTGCACTACAGAGCTTCTACCCCCCAAAAAGCCACTTCATATTTTGCCAACAAATAAGTTAGACTTGTCTCTCATTTTCAGATCAAATGTGTTCTCTCTATGAATGTTCTCTCCCACCATTTCTATTTATAACTCTGACCTCTTGACCTCATCTATGTATTTTGATAATTGCCTGACAAAGATTTTCATCAGCAAGACACAGAAGGTCATACCAAACTCAATGAGCTCATCATTGCACTCTACTTTGACTGCCTCACCTCATATAAATTTTCTCTTCTGATATTCTGCTACTTTTTAATGATCACCACCATCATTTTCCCCTATTCCAGACTCAAGATTCTTGTCATAATTCACTCTTCACTGTCTCTCATTACCTCACATAAATGGCATCAAATGCCTTAGATGATTTTTTAGTTTTTCTTTTATAAATGGCCTTTCCTTTTCAATCTGTAGGCATGATATTTTCTGTAGTCCCTCACCAACCATGGATTTAACAAACTCAGTTTGAGTGTCTTTTTGGCTAAAGTAATGTACTGTCTACTATTGAGAACTGCTGTTCTACTTTATTCGAATCACTCTGCATGCTCCCACCATACGCGTCATCATCATGTCACTGTTATGCTAGAAAACCCTAAATAGTTCTCCTACTCTGAAAGTTTATTTCAAAAACCTTCAGTGGCTCATTTGAGACTCCATGCAGTCCAAGAAAATTTTTACTTTTTTCCCTTATTCCTCACACAAATTTATTATGCATTCATTTATTATTTTATTTAATATTTATTCACACAAAGTTAGTTTCATCTCTATTTTAAGATGACTTTTCATAATTTTAAACTGTTGTTTTTTTTTTAAAGAAAACTACTCCTTGATATGAATCTTTTTATGTTGCCATAAACCGAAGTGCAGTTCAAAATAAAGTTGTATCTACTCTGTAAAGTCTATTTTTTTGTAAATATACTATATATATTATTGAAGTAGAGTTGACTTACAATGTTTCAGGTTCACAGCAGCATCATAGGTTGTTACAAGATATTGACTATAGTCCCCTGTGCTAGACAGTAAATCTTTGTTGCTTGCTTCATATCTATTTTTTTAAATTAGAAATCTAGCATTCTATTCATATGAAGTCAAAGAAGAAAGTCTTTTCTGACCTTCTCAGAAGTAAATTCTCTTTCTTTGTAACTTTTATTACATTTTTATACCAAAATATCTATTTATAACTCACTAGTATTTGGTTGTAAGTTATTACTCAATATGCTGACATGTTCTTTAACTGAATCATGAGACCCCTAGGGGCAGAGTCATCTTATATCACTCAGAATACTGAATGGGGAGCCTTCTGTATCATTGCTTAACAAATATATGTTGATTGACAGGATGTACTTAAAATTGGTCTTTCCACTGATCGTATTCTACAAGAAGTAAGGTAGTCATAGTATATAATTATGACTCAAAAATAAAATGTATAAAAAAATAAAATCTACAAAAATTAGACCACATTTTCCCACCACACATTCTGCCCTTTGCTTATGATGCTGTATTTCTTATAACATTCCCCTGACTTTCTCTGCCCTTTCTATAACACTTGCCACATTAATAATCAATTGGAAACTAATTCTTTCTTTGTAAGTTTTTTTTTAAATTAGATGTTTTCATTTGCTCTACTAGAATAAATATATGGTAACTTTCTTGCTTCTCCTTAATCTTTGTTAAAAAAGAAAACTTGTATCAGATAAAGTAAATTCTTTCAAATGTTATGCCAAACTTCCTGTCTATGAAATTTTGAGAGATAACCAGCTTTTGACTTAAAGTTAGCTACAACCATAGTGAAGGTGCTCAAAAGTTCTGTTTCTTTAACTTCATGCTACTAAGAGAAATATGATTTCTGTGAAAAAACACATCAAGTTGTACACTCATGTTTCATGAGGTCACGGCAACACACTCCAGTATTCTTGCCTGGAGAATCCCCATGGACAAAGAGCCTGGCAGGCTACATACGGTTCATAGGGTCACAGAGAGTCGGACACGACTGAGCGACTAACACAGCACACAGCAAAACACTGCACAAATTGTAGGGTGGAATTTAACGTGACCTTATCTTATGTAGTGGAAAAGGTAGTATTGCTATAAATATACAATGCAAACTACAAGAAACATACATAAACATGTAAACAAACATGACTGGTATAACTAGATCAAAGATATTAACTCAGAAAATAGAAAGCATGTAGGAAAATATACTTTTAGAGACTGTCTCAGAGGTAAGAGATTTTTAGTTTGAAAACTCTTCCTTGCAATAATGATATATATACACTACCATGTGTAAAATAGATAGCCAGTGGGAATCTGCTGTGAAGTACAAGGAACTCAGCTTGATGCTCTGTGATGAATTAGATGGATGGGATGGGAGGTGGAAGGGTGTCCAAAGGGGAGAAGATACATATATACATAAAGATGGTTTACTTCAGGTTCAATCCCTGAGATGGGAAGAACTCCAGAAGTTGGGAAGAACTCCAGAAGTAGGAAATGGCAACCCGCTCCAGTATTCTTGCCTTAAAATTTCCATGGACAGAGGAACCTGCAGGGCTATAGTCCATGGGATTGCAAAGAGTCAGATATGATTGAGCACACACATACACACACACAGCAAAAGCTAGTGCAACACTGTAAATCAATAATACTCCAATAAAAATTTAAAAAATAAAAGAAGAGATCCAACTCATTGTTCTGAACATAATGTGTTCAGTAAGAATTTTTGAACCAGGTTGACTCTAATTTTAATAGTAAGAATGAAAAAAATATTAATATTAGGGTAAGATGAATGATAGATTTAAGAAGCTGAGTTAGGGACCATCCACAGAAGAATTGAAGAGTCCACTATTAACAAGCAAAGGTAAACAGGAAGCAAGCCCCAAGGGACTGATGAAACAATCAAATACATTCAAACCAACAGCAATGAAGCTCTGGCCATTAAAATAAAGAGGTCATTCTTGTAGCGAATGCATTCTTGAAATATTGTATATACCTAAGTTCTTGTGGTTAGAAATGCTGCTAGTGTTTATGTTATCTAAAAATAAAGACTACAAACTAGGTAGTGATAGTAATTGTGAGTTTTTAAGACCTAACTTTACTTGTGAGATGATTCCTACCCTATAAAGACCAACAGATATGGTCCAATAAATATAATGGTTTGTGTATAGCATATCCTAGTTAACTCTTATGCAGATCAGAGCAGCAAAATGAACACATGAGGAGGACAGATGGAATGGAGAAATAACTCACTGTGACTTCCAGGTCCACCGTCTCCCAAGGTTAAGCTATCATATGACTGGAGAATCATTCGGGTTGAACTAAAATGATTTATATTTTCATGTGAATTTCTATGATTTGTAAAAAGGAATTTTCAGTTAATCATTGTCTAATTGTATAATTAGCCTAATTATAACTAATTACATAATTGATGTAAATATGTTCAGTCTTGCAATTAGATGGTGTAATTACAATGCACAAGATGATGTCATGAACATCTTTACCAAAACTCTGAAGAAATAGCAAGAATACATGTATTCTGTAAAATTTAAGTACAAGTTTCTTTAACATTCACAAGATTATTTGAAATACTTAGATTTAAACTTTTGAAACTTTCTAAATAAATAAAAGGAAGGCCCTTAACAAAGGTGATTATTGCCTAATGAAATAATACCCATAACCAGAAACAGTATTGATATTTTAGTTAGAAAAGGAATTTGAACTTTCTTTTAATATTTACTTTCATATATCATTAAAAAGAAAAAAAGATCAATTCACCCTTATTTTTTAGCTCTAAAAGTTAGTTTATTTTTTCACTTCTAAATAGATAACAATATATGCTATCCAGCATACCCAGTATTAAGTGAGTGGAAGTATGAAAAGCATAATTATTCCTCTTAGACTTATATGCTTATTAATTCATATCCACCTCAGGAACACAGATCAATTTCATTCTGGAAGCATGATCTATAAAAAGGTGCAGTCAAGGTTCTGTATTTCTACTGTATGGTAAAATAAATATTCAATTCAAATTGATACAGTTATTAACTTAGTAAGAATGTGCGTGTGAGGCAGATGTATCTCATTACCTTAGAAATTTTATTTTATTAAAAACAAGACATTGTTATTGAACAGCAAAACATAATATCTTTAAAACAAATGTAATTCTCTAATATTAAAAATAAGCAGATTATTATCTGTCATTTGAATCCATCCACAGTATATATAGTCCCAATATATCTTTCCAGCTTTGTGGCCCACTATTTCCCCCATATACCAATCATTATTCCAGCCAACCAGAGGGGTGGCCAATCTTTGAAGATATTATCATCGTTCTGTATATTATACAAGCTATTGCTTTCCATCTTGAATGTTCTCTTTGATTTATCCCTGTAATATCAAAGTTAGGAGGCGCCTTGCCTAGTAACCTCTGTATCTCTGATAGAGAGTTGCCTGAATCTTGTACAAAACAGATCTCAATCATTTTTAACTGGATCTTATTTACACTATGTAGCCACAGAGGCCTTAGGGTCTATGAAAATAAATTAAAATATCACTGCAGTGCTCCAACACAAACAAAACTAAAATGGAAAATTTTTTTCCTAATAAAGTACACATAGCAGTTTTTGGGAAACAACAGTCTAAGAAATCATTAACACATAAGAATACATAAACATACATAGTAGCCTGATAAGCAAAAAGAAAAGTATTGCTAAATACCGTTCCTATATCATTAAGAACTACAAAGCCATTACAGGAAGGCCAAAAAAACAAACAAACAAACAAAAAACCTCAATATTGGGAAGTAATTTTAAGGATACAAAGCAAAATTAATTTTAAATCTAAAGCAACTATGATATATAACCCAAATAGTTGATGTTTTCATTTCAATTACACAATTCTGAATAGTTACTTAGAAATGTTTTGGTTACCTTTCAATGTAGGGAAAAAAAACTAGATATGATTAACATAAAATGTTTGTTTTATCACTGTAAAAATAAAGACCACAAGCTGTATCTATGGTGTTCCTTTCTCTTCCTGGATGATCACAGTGCACCATGCTTCCAAATTTCCAATGCAGCTAGAAGGTACTAAAGAGAATGCTGTTTGTTATCAAATAAATTCATGGGTTAATAAATGTTCTTTCCCTGTAAATAAATGTTCTTTACATCTTATTGTCTGTACTATAAAAATGTGCCCTAGAGGCTGGAATGAGCCCTGGAATTCTCAATGTGTTGATTCTAATTTTTTTTCATATAACTTTTAGAGAAATCCTGCTTATTCTATATTTTCCTATATTCTCAATTATACAAAAGTAGTAATGTTATCCTATGTGTCTTCTCCTCCTAAAGAAACTGTGGACTCAAGCTGAACTTCATAATGGCAGCCCTGATGGTCAGATAAAGAATTCTGGCAGCAACAGGTTGTATATTGTTTTCTAAAAAGCAGGCATACACAGCAAGCCTAACCAGTTACTATTTTCATACTAGCCCCCACAGATCACATATTTACAGTACCAGATAGTTCAGTGGGCATCTGCATGTGTGTTTCCTACACAAAAGTAAACATAGTATGGATCACTGGAAAAACAAACACTGGCTTCCCAGGTGGTGCAGTGGTAAAGAATTGGCCTGCCAAGGCAACAGATGCAAGATACTCAGGTTGGAGGCCTGGGTCGGGAAGATCCCTTGGAGTAGGAAATGACAACCTACTCCAGTATCCTGGCTGGAATGACCCCATGAAGAGAGAAGCCTGGTGGGCTACAGTCCATGAGGTCACAAAGAGTCAGACGCAACTGAGTCACTGGGCATGCATGCACACCTTAACCCAAGAGGCATTTATTTTAAAGAAACCCCTGAGAATTTCTTAAATAAATGACTAGCTTCCTATGCATTTATGATAAATATCCATATATACATGAACATACTCAAAGAAGTATCTAAAAAATAAAAAAAAATGGTATTGGAAAATCTTACATATGCTCTGGAATTTTCATAGAACAATACTACACTCGATAGAGAGGTAAAACCAAAATGGAGCAGATCAGATTTTTCTTGCTTGGTATTAATACATTGCCAATATCAATCATCCTCAGTTCCATAACTTTAATATCTCAGATTGTTCTCAGATTGATCTACAGATTCAACAAAACTTCACTCAAAATCTTATCACACTTTCCACAGAAATCAAGATGATTCTAAAATTTAAGTGGGAATACAAAGAAGTGAAAACATCTAAAACAAATTTGAAAAAGATGAACATGGTTAAGGGACTTATTCTTTCTCATTTTAAGACTTGCTATAAAGCTATAGGAATTAACAGTGTGGTATTTAAATAAAGACAGACATATAAATCAATGGGACAGAATAAATAGCTCAGAAACATTCTAATACCTAGGGGCAACTGATTTTCAATATAAGTGACAAGGAAACTCAGTGATGAAACAAAGACTTTTTCAATAAATGTTGCTAGAACACATGCATATACAACTGCAAAAACTGAAGCCCAAAGGTCTCCTTACACATAAATCAACGCAAAATGGAAAAAAGGACATATATTGGTAAATTTAAATGAATAATGATTATTTCAAAGAACAAAAAAATCTTGTTGATTTTAAAATATATGTAGAATTAAAGTACTAGACAAAAAATAGCATAAAATATTAAAAGGGCAAATATTGCTGTTTTCTAAAGTTCTATCATTCTTGAAGAAGTGCTAAAGTAATAATTAAGCATGCAAGGTGTAATTTTTTAAGGTAACCAATAAAAGCTATTAAAGATAGTTTTAAATTTTAGTTAAATAGATGATAAAATGGAATAATTAAAATATCTGATAAACTCAGAAGGCAAGAAGAGAGAGGAGTAAAATAAAAGAAGAGCCTAACATGGTAAAAAAAAAAAAAAGAGAAATCAATATTAGTCATTGGATTAAATATACTAAAAATTAAGATAGTTCCACTGGCTTAAAACAACAAAAATCTATATTCTGGTTATAAGCAATGTGTTGCAAATATGAAGCTTGAAATTAAAGAGATGAATATTTATTACTCTTCCCCACCCCTTAAAGAGGACCACCAACCAAAGGAAAGTGTGTATAGTTAAATTAATGACAGACAAACAGACATAAGGAAAGAAGCACGGCCAGGAGTAGATTTCTGAGTGATAACTTACCAGGAAGATATAATATCAGAAAGATAATATGCTAAAATAATCCACTGCTGCTGCTGCTAAGTGCTTCAGTTGTGCCCTACTCTGTGCAACCCCATAGATGGCAGCCCACCAGGCTCCTCTGTCCCTGGGATTCTCCAGGCAAGAACACTGGAGCGGGTTGCCATTTCCTTCTCCAATGCATGCATGCATGCTAAGTCACTTCAGTCATGTCTGACTCTGTGCAACCCAATGACCAGCAACCCACCAGGCTCCTCTGTCCACGGGATTCTCTAGGCAAGAATACTGGAGCAGGTTGCCATTTCCTTCTCCAATGCATGCATGCATGCTACGTCACTTCAGTCATGTTCGACTCAGTGCAAACCCCAATGGACAGCAACCCACCAGGCTCCTCTGTCCACAGGATTCTCTAGGCAAGAATACTGGAGTGGGTTGCCATTTCCTTCTCCAGATAATCCACTAAGAAGATATAAAAATTCTAATTTTACAAGTTCTAGCAATATATTTTCAAAATATATAAAGCATAAATTGATAAAAATGAAGATGAAAGAGACAAATCCACAGTCATAGTCACAGACATTAACTAAATACTCTCAACAGCTTTTAGAACAGCACACCCAAAAAAATTAGGAAATATGTGGAATACCTAAACAACAAAATTAACAAATATGACCCAACTGAAACTGAACAATTTTGGAATCACAATTTGTGGCTGCATAAGGGTCATTCAGGGCGGTACATCAGAAGCAAGTCTCAACTTCTAAGGGCTGAAACTTTCCCACCCAGTGAAATTAGACTAGAAATCAATTAAAAATTATAACAAGAAAATCATCAACAGTTCAGAAATTAAATACACTAAAATTGATTTAATTTTAATATCATTCTGATGCACATTTCACTGAGCTTTCTTTAGTGGGGAAAAAGAAGTAGAGTTACAGAGAGTGTTTCAGGATTTACTAATAAATCTAACTATTCCTTGGGCTTTCCTGGCGGCTCAGATGGTAAAGAATCCATTTGCAATGCAGGAGACCGGGGTTTGATCCCTGGGTTGGGAAGATCCCCAAGTGGACATGGTAACCCACTCCAATATTCATGCCTGGAGAATTCTATGCAGAGAGGAGCCTGGTGGGCTTTGTGACTCTTTGGGCCACAGAGAGTAGGACACAACCGAGTGGCCAAGCACGGATTCCTTCGTTAAAAATCCAGACAGCTTCATGGGAATATTGGCTCAATATATTCATTGAGATTCTTCCATGTGTCGGGCACCATGCGAGTTATTGAAAAGACAAAGTCACTATAATTATTGAGTTTATGTCCAGATACACAAATAAGATAATTTTATAATTCTAGTGCTGTAGAAAAAAATAAAACCAAAAAACTGAGTCTTAAGGAGGAGTAACTGAAAGGGGAGAGATGTTACTTCAGATAGATCTGTCAGGGAAAGCCTTTCCCAGGTGATGAGTTCTCAGTGTTAAGAAGATCCCTGCCATGTTATCTAAATAGCATTCTAATTGGAGGAATTAAGAACATGCAGACCCTGGGCGAGTCTATAGAGGGTGTGACTAGAACAGTGAATGAGGTTCACGTTAGGAGCTTAGATAAGCAAGAACAAGGTGGAGCAAGATCAAAAATGGACTTGCAGGCCACAATACTTGGACTTGTGTGGAACATATCAGCTTGTGTTGTATGAAGAAAGACAATTAATAGCACTTGTCTATGAGAAAGCCAACATTCTCTGTGGTCATAAGTACTTTCCATGTGAGGCTGTTCGAGAGTTTTATCAATCTTGCCTACAAAAAATATGCTTAATATTAACAAATTAAGTACATATATAACATAAAAATATTGAAGCATTTCTTACTTCTACATAATTTTTAAGACAGATATAAATACATAACCATTTTAGGAGGTGAGATAAAATAATCAAGTAACCAAAGGCAGGAAAGACATTTTATTTTATTTTTATTTTAGCCTCCAGCTAATAAAAATAAATGAAAAAAATAAAATAAAATAGGAAAGACATTTTAAAATGGAAGCTAAAATTATATGCTATTGGCAATTATCAGCTAACCAGGTGAATCCAGAGCACAAAATTTTAAGAACAATTTGTTTCTTAAACACTTTTTTAAGATAATTAATTCAGTGGGTCCAAACAGCAGAGTTCCAAGTACAGTAAAAAGCAGAAAAAGTATCTGTTATGCAGCACAGTATAATATTCATATCAAAGAAAGTATCAGGATTGAAATGTTCAAACTAAAAAGTTTCTTTTCTCATAAAGGGTGGGAGAAAAATAAAGAAGAAGAGAAAATAAGTAACTTTTAAAAGGCAGAATCAACAGTTACTAGTCTGAGAGCTTCCTTAAGATACATTTTTTGAGTGTACCACACAAACAGCAACAAATTTAAAGGAATGAATGAAAAATTTGGTTGTGCTTATTTAATAACTTTAAAACCAATTCTTAATTACTTGGAAAACATAAAAGTTTCCCCCAAATTTGAGCAAGACTCATGTGTTTATTTTTAAGTGACAAGACCCTTCTGCAAGTAACAAGCTGCCTACAGTGCTTCAGTACTTAGTGAATATGTGTTTAGAATTGCTTAGTATGGTAATATCATATGAACAAACAATTATGCTTTCTGAATTTTAACAACATCTATATTTTAAAAGAAGTTGACAATAGAAGAAGCAAATAGATGATAGGTGATCATTTATTCAGATTTTTTAACCTTAGGGATATCAAGCTACTAAACAGTGTTAACAAATTTTTAAGTTATTTTGCTAACTAAAAACAATGAATTTTAGTAAAAATTGCATAATGAACTGCAATATGGATTTAATGCTGTATTTAATAAAAAATGGGATGATGGAAAATTTATAATCTCAGGATAATCTTATATTATTAGAGAGCTGGGATGTGAAATATAAAACTCTTTAACATTCTGAAGTTAGAATATTTATAATATTTTAAATTTAGTTATATATTTCTCTTCTTATGGATATTTGGTGCCTCAAACTTTAACAGTGTAGTCTGATTCTTGTTTTTCTTGTTACCTATATAATTAAAAAAAATAGACACAATTATTTTGAAACGTTTTCCAAGTACATTTTTTTAATTTAAAATCTTTTCTTTGTTAGTTGGGTTTGTTTTCTTTTCTAAATGTCAAAAAATATCTTTATAATTATAGCATTCAAAAATTTCCACAACTTCCGTGTCTTCCTCAAGAAACATTAATTCAATCTACTACACTTCAATAAAATTTTTAAAAAATGCATTACAGAAGAATGTTCCATATTACATGTACTCTACATAAAATTAATTCAAATGTTTTTTTTATTAAATAAGTTTTAATGACTAAGATATATTAACTTTTACATAATTATGATTCTATTCTTAAACTAAGCCAAAATTGAGAAAGAACAAAAAAAAATTTGATAGATTATTTTCCCCTAAAACCAAAACCAGATAAATCTATGGACAAAGAAATATTTAGGATACATTCATTTAACTTGTTTTCAAGAGGTAACTTGATACATGTAACTACTACATGAAAAACAAACAAATTGTTTTTCATTATTTGAGTTCTCTGATATTTCAACTAAATATATATTGCTATTTTTAAAAAACTATCTTTTCAAATAGAAAAATATTTGAAGTATTGCCATGCTGCCAGAGTTAGGAAAGCATCCAGCAGAGCGAGGTGGAAATATTATTACCTTAGTTCCTACCTGGGTAAAGAAGGGCTCATAAATCTCAACGCCTTTATCAGATCCTTGCAGTAATACCTCCTGGCCACGTCTCCAGCTGTACCGCACAGGTGGATTGGAATTGGCAACACATCGAAGGAACACTGTTCTCTCATAATAAAACTGTTCTTTAGCTTCACCTATACTTTGATGAACAGTTACTACTGGATCATCCAAATCTAAAAAACATAAAAATCGTGTTATGAGTTATATGGCTATAAAGTACTGAACATGTAAAACTCAACCAAAGATTAATTTTCTTAATTGAATGTATTACTTTTAACTTGACTCTTTTTCATTGAGTTCATTGAACTCATTTGCAGAGAAATTTCTAGTGATAGAAGGTAAAGACAAATAATAATTGCTTCTTAAGATCTCTATTTGCTGAAATAGTACAAATGACTGCATATTTCTAATACATTGTCAACAGCCACATAAAACAGAGTTCCAAGAGAGAGATCAGAAAATTCAGGAGGTTAGCCAATGAATTATAGTCATAGAAAAAATTTCCAAGCATCTCAGTTGACTCTTAACTTTACCATACTTCTTTTTCCAATTATTTATAACATATATTTTAAAAATAAAATAATTTATGTTTATAAATTATTATAACCTTTGTAGTAAGAAAATATGACCTTGTGCCAGATTAAATTTTTCTTCATCTCAGATTTTATATTCCACTTTAGCTGATTACTAGCAGAAGGTACTATTAAAATGCATTAATATTTCTATTACTGAATATTGGAACTAAAATTTTACTGTTTTACATACATCCTAAAGAAGGGATACACAGGAATTAGACTCCTTGACTTCAGACTATACTACAAAGCTACAGCAATCAAGACAGTTTGGTATTGGCATAAAAACAAAAATACAGATCAATGGAACAAGATAAAAAGCCCAAAGATAACCCCACACACCAATGGTAACCTAATCTATGACAACAAGAGGCAAGAATATACAATGGATAAAGCACAGTCTCTTCAATAAATGATGCTGGGAAAACTGGATAGCTATAAGTAAAAGAATAAAATTAGAACACTCCCTAATATAATACACAAAAATAAGCTCAAAATGGATTAAAGACCTAAATGTAAGGCTAGACCCTATAAAACTCTTAGAGGAAAACAGAGGCAGAACACTCTTGATGTAAATTTGAGCCACCTCCTAGAAAATAAAAACAAAAGTAAACAAATGGGATGCAATTAAACTTAAAAGCTTTTGCACAGCAAAGGAAACCATAGACAAAACAAAAAGACAACCCTCAAATTAGAGAAAATATTTGCAAACAAAACAACCAACAAAGGATTAATCTCCAAAATATAAAAATGGCTCATGCAATTTAGTATCAAAAAAATAAACAGTTCAGTCAAAAAATGAGGGGAAGATGTACCAAAAAGATGGACACTTCTCCAAAGAAGACATCTAGATGGCCAACAAACACACAAAAAGATTCTTAACATCTCTAATTATTAGAGAAATGCAAATCAAAACTACAATAAAGTATCACCTCACATCAGTGAGAATGGCTATCCATAAAAATAAATCTACAAACAATAAATTCTGGAGAGGGTGTGAAGAAAAAAGAATCCTCCTATATTTTTGGTGGGAATGTAAATTGATACACTCACTGTGGAGAGATGTATAGAAGTTCCTCAAAAAACAAAAATAGAACTACCAGATGACCCGTTCCTGGGTATATACCTAGAGAAAACCATAATTCAAAAAGATATTAAATACACGCACTCCAATGTTCATGGCAGAGCTATTTATAGTAGCCAGGACATGGAGGCAACCTAAATGTCTATCAACAGGGGAATGGATAAAGAAGATGTGGGTACATATATACAATGGAATATTAATCAGACATTAAAAAGAATTAAATAATACCACTTACAGCAACATGGATGTACCCAGAGAATGTCATACTGTTTGAAGTGAGTCAGAAAGAAAAAAACAAATATAATATCACTAGATATTGGTCTAGAAAAATGATCTAGAAAAATGGTCCAGAAAAACTGATACAGATGAACTATTTGCAAAGCAGAAATAAAAACACAGAGGGAGAGAACAAATGCATGGATACCAAAAGGGGGAGAGGGCGTGGGATGAATTGGGAGACTGAAATTGACACATATGCACTAATATGTATAAAATCAATGAGAACCTACTGTATAGCACAGGGAATTCTATTAGATGCTCTGTGAGAAGGGGATCTAAAATTGAGGGGATATATATGTGATTTACTTTGTTTTACAGCAGAAACTAACACAATATTATAAAGGAACTCCAATAAAAATTAATTTTAAAAAGGGGTATCCGTGACATGCATGCTTAGTCACTTCAGTTGTATCCAACTCTCTGTGACCCTATGGACCATGGCCTGCCAGGCTCCTCTGTCCATGGGATTCTCCAGGCAAGAATACTGGAGTGGGTTGCCATTTCCTTCTCCAGTATCCATGACAGGGTTTATCCTATATTTTCTGGAAACAATTTATGAATATCTTGCACTTTGTGGTTCACACAGTCTTTATCTCAACTGTGATAAACTCTATCATTATAATGGGAAAGCATCCAAAGACAACAGGTAAATGAATGAAAGATGAAGGTTGCTGAGTTTCATAAAATTTCATTTACAAATGCATGCGCCACAGCCAGATTTTGTCCATGGGCCATAGTCTGCATGGATTACCAACCTCTGATACAGCATATCACAGGTTCTTAAGAGAAAAAGAAATCAAGGAGTGTATTAGCTTTAAAACAATTTTATTGCGTGTTTGAAACTTTCTAAGAGCATAAATCTTAAAAGTTCTAGAAAACAAATTTGTAACTTTGTATGGTGACAGATGGTAACTAGAATTATTGTGGCAATCATTTTACAATGTATGCAAATTGGAATCATTATATTGTATACTTGGAAATAATATAATGCTATATGTCAATTATACTTCAACTAAAATAAACACACACAAAAAGTTTATAATTATGTGTTAAAATAATAAAAAGGCAACTAAAATGGAAAACTAAGTGCTTCCTTAAGGAATCAAAGTAAAGAACAAAATTCCAAATTTACCCAGTCTTTAAAAAGCTTTTTTCCAATATGAATTGCTTGACAACCTTACTTAGATATCTAGTTTTGCAATATTCTTATTTTTTTCCAACATTAGAATATTTTCACAGCTACCTCAATGGCCTCTAATTTTAGTAGTGAATATTTAGAGAACAACTGCTGGTTTTTTGGAAAAGCTGTAGGAACTTTCAGTTTATATTCATTCTATTAGCGGTACAGGAATATATGCCTGGTTTTAATAAGCTGGAGTATTCAGGGATCCCAGCATCATTACCGTGACATGTTTAAAGGTCTTTAAGTTCCAT
Source organism: Odocoileus virginianus (assembly GCF_023699985.2). NCBI lineage: Eukaryota > Metazoa > Chordata > Mammalia > Artiodactyla > Cervidae > Odocoileus > Odocoileus virginianus. The sequence continues at coordinate 29,728,552 of NC_069679.1, forward strand.
CAAATGGCCTCTTATTTGATGATTAGGCTTTTTACATATAAATCAAATCCTACAGGAGACGAGCTGAATTCCATCTTAGTGGCTTGAAAAAAAGGTACTGTGAGTCCGTGGTAAACAACTTATTTTCTCTTGTTCAAAACATAATTTCTATTAGTTATAGTTTATTTTTAGAGATATGAACTGTGTTATATTGTTTAAAAAAAATCTGAAGCTGGAAAGTTGTGGAACAAAACAGATTTGAATGGGAAAGAGGGTAACAATGGTAACACTCTTTGGGTTCTAAATAGTTAATAGTATTGTACTTTTCAACTTCCATTCATTGACGCATCCCTAGCTCTTTTCACATTAGGTAGTGGTGTCCATAATTGCAGTCAGAACAGACCAAAGCTGAACAATCCTTTAAACGTGCTCTTCCCTGACTTGGATGAGTTTCAGGTGAGAATCCAATCCTATGACAATGGTTTACAGAATATTGTGTTGGCAGAATTACCTGTTAGATTCACCCATGTTTAGGAACTTCTATTTCAGAAAACTCCAGGATGATTTTTTTTTTACACTTAAAAACAAATTTGCCACTCAGGGTTACCTTCCTGTACAGTATAAGACATTTCTGTCTGCTATTTTTATCACTATTTTAAAACTCTAAAGACATGTAATAGTGAAAGTAGCAAACAAATAAAACCAAGCAAGTCAAAAACAAGATTTCTGTTAGACAAGTCAAATAATAGCATGGCTAAAAAAAATATTTCAAGTACAATTATATGTTTATGTACACATACATATATACATACAGGATAGTTTAAGTGACACAGAAATATATATCCTTTAAAAATATGTTTGATATATATTCTTTATTATTACTGAATATAGACTGAATGTGTGTCCTTGCTCTAGGTCAGGTTTCTTGGAAGAGAAACTCTAAGACAGAGATATGTGTCCAGAAAGTGCAGCGGAAATTATCTTCAACACTTGTCGGGGAGTGAAGGACGGAGACTGCTTTAGGACAGGAGAACAATACAGCAGCTGCATCTAAGCTTCGCAGTAGCTCTAGAGAAGATTTGGGGCCCTGAGGTCCTCCCAAACTGGAGGGGCTGTACCGCCTTAAGACACGGAAGCTAAACCTTTATACTTCAACCCTTTCCCTCATCAACCAGTCCTGGCAAGTGTCCTGTTCTCCTCGACTTTGGAAGGGGCAGTTCTGTCTGGCTTGGGATAATTTCTAGAGAAGGAGTTGGCTGACAGTCATCAGTGTTAAAAGTTTTAGTGGCTGTCGGACTAAGTGCTTCAGCCCTGAGGAAAGGATCTGGGGGTGCACTTCAGCACCCACTCAGATCTACCTGCCAGATATGAAAAGTCACTGTATCTGAGAAAAGCTATTCCAGGATTCTCGAGAGTCACCTGTCCTGGGGAATCTTTTTAAAAGGAACCATGGTGGGATGATAGTTATCATCTCCTTCTACTATTACTATTCTAGATCCCTCTCATCCTGGGCTAGTACATCTTTTGATATAAGTAGTTTACCTAGTGAGACCACCAGATCTTTGTCACTGGGGACGTTGAGCCCCTGGTAAGCATGCTCTTCTCAAGCCATTAGTGATGCATTTGTCTGTTTACCACCAAATTTGGACAACAGAAAAGCAAGAAACGACTCAGTGAATCAACTGGGTAAGGAATATATTCTTACTGCCTTGTTGTATAACAGCAATCTTACCTTCAAGCTGACCATATGGGCCAGTTGCTCCTTCCAGAATGGTGATTCCTTGTATCTGCTATTTCCTGACACAGGAAGCCTAAAGTAACAGCAGCCAACTCTTGAAGATTAATGGGACTCTTTCAGTATCATTTAAGAAAAGCCTTTTCCCTTTCTGAGAACTAGAACATCTAAACTGGCAGAAACCAGCATTGTGGGGAGGGAAAGATAGATTCCCCAAGAGGATCACCGAACATGATGGTAGTAAGTAGGGTCTCTACTTAATTCTGGAACCTATGTATTCCACCAACACTTCCCACCCCCCAAAAAAGAAAGAAAGAAATGGAAATAAAAGCATCATGTAATGACAGTCATTGATTTAGGATGTATACTGCATCCCAGAAGATGGCACCCTTCCTTACTGGATATTATTTCTCCAAGACTTAGATGCCTCCTCCAAAGGCTATTCTATCACTCTAGTAAGTTAATTTTTTAGGTGGTATTGAATATGATATGACTAGAGATTCCCACAGCAATGTTCCCACTGCTACATCTTAACTGCTATAAAATCCACTTCTGGTCCCATGGGCATTTAGGTAGGATCATGTATTGAGAATGAAACATTCTAAAAGTCTTTGGATAGGACTGATGCTGGCTAAGGTCAGAAGAAAAGTTCATACTCAGAGTACGTATCGAATTCAATCAAAATGATACACTGTCATTTTCAGGATAAAAAAAAATTCTAATATAATCTACTGCTTGGCATTCTTGATGTATGATAACGCTTTATCATGAAGAAGTGGTGTCTATTGTTGCCAGATTAGATATTCAGTAGTGACATTACAGGAGAAGGCAATGGCAACCCACTCCAGTGCTCTGGCCTGAGAAATCCCATGGATGGAGGAGCCTGGTAGGCTGCAGTCCATGGGGTCATGAAGAGTCGGACACGACTGAGCAACTTCACTTTACTTTCACTTTCACGCATTGGAGAAGGAAATGGCAACCCACTTCAGTGTTCTTGCCTGGAGAATCCCAGGGACGGGAGCCTGGTGGGCTGCCGTCTATGGGGTCGCACAGAGTCGAACACGACTGACGTGACTTAGCAGCAGCAGCAGTGACATTAGACAGGCCAAACTTCATGAATGATAACCGAAATTTAAAACTTATGCATAACCTCTCTCCCTATCATTATAGCTATTCTTTTCATGAGTCTGTTATCCCAACTATGGGCAGCCAATGACAGAAACTGGTTGGTATCAGCTGTCTGCATTACTCTGTCCACTTCATTATTTTGTGCTGCTTCTATGATAGATAATTTTTGGTGCTCATTAACATGAAATACAAATGTTCAATACTTCATGGCACACCCACAGGTCTATCCAAATGCTTGAACATATCTCCCCTGTTCGCTCAAAACGACTGACCAGGTACAGTGCCCAAGTCAAAGTTCTATCCACTGAGATAATTTTCTGTTATTACCTGTCTATCAAGGACATTACAGAGTGGGGTTCTCCTGAAATAACAATCCAATTTCCAGTCTGCATACATGTACTGAGCTGACTCATTATGAAATAAGCTTAGCCTTTTTGCCCTACTATTATTTCAAAAGAGACCCTCTATATAGTCTTTATGATTTGAGAGAGAGAAACTGGCAAAAGACTGATAGCTGTCATGGGGGTCTGGGCACTTGCTTGTACAGCTTACCTGGACACTCTTGCCCTGGTCATGCCTCATCTTAGATGTACCACTTCCATATGATGATGGACTACTGATAGCCTGCCCTATTTTATGACTGAGTGCTTGGTAGATACAACAAAACCCAATGCATGACTGGCACTTCAGGACACTGGTCTGAAAATTACCATGTTCAACAACTGAACACGGAGTCTTGACTTTTTATTATATCACCATATTCAGACTCCTGATTATCCACCTGTTTTAACTGTGCATATGGGGCAATACCCTTGTTGACTATCCACTTATTTTGCCCCAAGGGATGCTATGTTCTATCAACCATCTCTAGAGGTCTCTGTGGGTCCCCCACATGTGCTAGTGGTAAAGAATCCACCTGTCAATGTAGGAGACTAAGAGATGCAAGTTAGATCCCTGGGTCAGGAAGATCCCCTGGAGTAGGATATGGCAACCAGCTCCAGTATTCTGGAAAGTTCATTGAAAGGGATGAAAAGAGTTGAACACCATTAAGCAACTGGGCACATGCACGCACGTGCACACACACACCCACAGCTCTCTGTGAGTCTAGTGCACTGGATGCATTTGAACTGTCACCTCCCCTCTATTCTTCTGTAATCCCAGCATCCCATTGGTATCAGGAAGACCAATTCTATAACAGCATCTCCTACTATGAACATCTGTCTGCAAAGAACAGTCACCCCTAAGTCTCAGTGATGCTTGCATCTCAGTCATCAGCACATTCTTATTGATTTAATAAATGTGGTGTCTTTTGAGTCTCTACATAAAATATACTGAGTTGATGACATTTTTAAGCTCTAACTGGTAAATTCACTCTAGCAAGCTTACATATGGGTCTTTTGATCTCATTTTATTCTATATACACAGCAGTTGTGGCACATATACTTCTTTTTGTGGGGCTCACTGCTTTCCCCAAGCTTCCAAACACCATCCTAACAGCAGCAACTATCTCCTGCTATCCTGGCTAGGGTCTGCATCTTATATCATGGGAGAATGCTCCCATATCAATAAACCCTTATTCTTTCTCTCTACTTGATCTTATTCTCCATCTCTAATCTTAGTCAGTCTTACTGTCAGTCCCACTTGGAATAGCAGCCTCAGGATCCTACTCCCTGAGTACTCTCTTGATTCTTACTAGCAAATATTGGATAGGGTCTGCAGCTCATTTGAAGCATAGCATAGGCTCTTCCTCTTGCTTAGAAACCAAGCATTTCCATGCCAGATCATGTCATCTGTTGATCCTACATACTAATTTGCTGGTAAGAAATGAAGGTAAGGGTATACCCTAAGAAGTGTATATATTACCACAAAAGAAAGAAGATTCTGCAACATCTTTAAGCGGGATGAAAGTTATACCCTCCAATTAGAAGAAATGGTACATTTATGTAGGTCCACAATGTTTAAGAAAATCTAGGTTTTCAACATTTTTGAGACCATAAACCCAGATACAGCCCACCTCTCCAAGTCAGGCTTCTACTTATTCCCAGCTGGGGTTCAGATCCTGGCTTGGCCGATTTGCTGAGGCTGAGGATTCACACTTCTCTGGAATTCTGCTATACTTTTAAATAAGTTCTAAGCCTTATTAGCAGCTTTTATAACCTCTGGCTAAAGAAGATAAGACTTTCTTTATATTCTGTAAAGAGACTCGCTTATCCTCACATATCACCTTCAACTCATGATTAATCACACACAGTCTTTTATTCTTTCTCTTTGCTGTATAAATAGAACTCAGCAGAAATGGATTATATTGTACTCATTACTTTCCATTGAATTCCTCAAAAGCCCAAGATATTGAATTCACAGAGCATTACCTTCCACTGGTACCCATCCTTGTTCACCATCTGTGAAGGTTTTAACAATCTCACCTCCAGAGCATTCAAAGGCTATCCACGGTCTACCTATCACCAGCAGTGGCATTCTCACTGCCAGCTGGTTAGTGGGCTGATGAGTGATCTAACATCCTATTTTAGACTCTACTTCCTCAGACCATCTAGAATTATTTCCTGAAAATATGATTATCTGATGAAGATATGCTTTTAGGAAATTTATAGGGCAGTGCTCTCAGGATCAATTTTTGTGATTATGTGCAAAAAAGAAAAAAAGGGGGGAAGATAGCATTAGGTAGTGAGGGGAGTTAAACTGTGATACATCATTACAAAGTCTCCTTATGATCTGGAGGTGCTCCAGAGTTGAGATGGTCTTTCAGAGTTGTCCTACAAAGGATAACAATCAGTCACTAGATTAGGCTTGGTAGGGATGAGGCTTGAACTTGGGTTAGGCATCTCTTTCCAGCTGAGGAAGTTTCATGGGAGGGATTCACTTGAGAGTCACAATCTTCCAACACTCCCAGGATATAGAGAGCACCTGCTATCCTGTTTCACCATAAGATAACTTTCTACATTTACTCATCATCAATTTTCACACTAGTGGCTTAGATACTCTTACCAAACCATGTTGGGCTATCTTACATTATTGATGATATTTTACTGGCATTTATTTCTTCTCTTTAAATTTCTTCCAGTTTTGTAAGCTAAGTAGGTAAAATTCAAACATTTAGAGATGATATTCATCAACAAATGCAAAGTGCTTTTTAAAACCAAGAGATTGATTTTATATAATTTAATGGAGGTCAAACTCCTCATATTTATCAAATAAACCATTGAATGTAATATTTGATGCATGAATATTTTATATATTTTTAAATAACAAACCTAATATAGTTTTCTATAAAACAGCCCAATGTGCATAAGATCTATACCTTAGTCTTGTTTTATTCTTAGAACTAATACAAGGGATAAAAGTACTCAGTAATAATCTAATAAATTAACTTGAAGATAAATCTTTAACTACATGCTCATTGTCAATTTTCAACAATGCTATACATATGTACTATAATGAGAAGCCTAAGGAAAATTCATTTTTCTTTCTAACAAATGCTACCTATCCCTTTCTAATTGAAATAATTTTCTGGAAACTTTTTCTTTGATTGATTAAATATGCCAGAAACTGACAAAATTAAGGCTATATATATATATATATATATATAAAATCTTACCAGTTACCCAGTGCAGTTCATGTAAGCTTAGAAGCTTACACATATAAGTTACATATATATGACTTACATGAATATATTAGCTACATGAACTAACATGCACACACATATATATGTGTATATATATATATGGATTTAATATATCAGCATATATATATGATGAAAACTACCTTTTTTAAGCTTAGAAGCTTACATGAACTGTACTGGGTAACTGGTAAGATATATGGCTAAAGAAAAGGTGAGAATTTAGGAAGGACCTGGCTTGGCAGCCGACAGTGCATTAACTGAAATAGGAAATGTAACGATAGACCTATACCTGACCAGAGGATGGAGTGAAGGAAGACATGATTAGAGAAAGGAGCTATTTCTGTTTAGATCATGCTTAATGTCAAGTACCTATTGCTGTCTTAATCATAACATTTTAAAATAGAAACAGAATGAGAAGTCTGGGCTACAGATGTTGAACAAGAGACACCAATATTCTGCGAGTGGCAATGAAACAACTCAAGAAGTGTGCAGAATGAAAAGAGGAAAGTATTAAGAAGAGAGCTCTGGTCTCTGGTCCACAACTAGTGGAGGCAAAATAAATAAGTAAGTAAATAAATAAAATAAGGGAAATATCTGAAAAAGACAGATGGGAAAAAGTGATGAGAGCGGTGGAGACAAAACAAATCACTGGGATAGAAAATAGATTTTAAAAGTATTTTTAAATGCCCTTACAGGGATTAGAGAACAGAATAAATGGTGAAACAAAATCAAGGTGAGAACAGAACTGGAAATGGATTTTAAAATTGGCAAGAGATATACTATTGGTAAGCTTCATCAGAGCTGTGCCAGTGGAGTTATCGAACCAGTAGTCATTTTTCTGTATTTTTGAAAGTGAAAGAAAAGTGAAAGTGAAAGTCGCTCAGTCATGTTCGACTCTTTGCAACCCCATGGACTATAGCCCACCAGGCTCCTCTGTCCATGGAATTCTCCAGGCAGGAATACTGGAGTGGGCAGCCATTCCCTTCTCCAGGGCAACTTCTCAACCTAGGGATTGAACCCAGGTCTCCCACGTTGCAGGTCAATTCTTTACCATCTGGCCACCAGGGAAGCCCTTTGAAAGACAGATAAAAACATGAAACAATTAATGGATATAATTATTTCAGGTAACTTGGCTATGACAAGAAAGAGTTTGGGAAGTAGCTAGAAGACAACATGCAATCACGAGTCTTGCTTTGTTTTCACTGTTTTGTTTTTTCCTAAGTTGAGAGATATATATTTAAACACAAGTAGGGAAGAGTCGGTAGTTTACAAGGAAAAATAAAATGATGGGGAGCTCTAGGAAAATGGTAGATGCTTGAATTAGCTGTCTTAATAAATAACGATCATTTATATGGTATAGTTATAAAATGAATTTTTACAACTCAACATTATTTAAGATTTCCTTTATCAGTAGTCTGTCTGTTTTTAGATGTCTTCATTCAAGCTTTCAGTCTTTTATGCTAGAAAACTTGGAATTATTTCTAATCCTTCCCTCTCTTTATATATATGCAAGATAGTTTACCTTAAAAAATCCAAAATTAGTTCTTATAGACATTAGATATTCTTGTTTGAGATAAAGTTAACTAAGTTGTGGAAGCATTTGTGTAGTCTATTCTCCACTTAAACTGGAATACCCTAGTGACATGAGGAGCTAACTCTCATTTCCCAGTATGCACTGGCACAATTAATCTATGTGCTTATGGTTAATCAGTTATTAACTGCAACTGAAGTCATGGGTGTAGTTACAAGTTAAAGAATCAATTAATCTCAAGAATAATCACAGCAGAAGTCTGTTTTCCACAGGGGTTTATTCCACCATTTGGTCCAATTTTTCTGTCTTTAATCTTTGAATTAAACCAAATGAATCTGAAGACCCAGATGGCAAAGACTCACTAAATAGTGTATTGGATGCTGCCTTTCCTTCGGGAAGTTCCAAAAATCTTATGCAAAAGAAATCTAGATGTGTTTTCTTAGGGAAAATAACCATGCAATAAACTTGTAGGCACTAAAGCTAATCAAGAATATTACTTTTTCATTTTATGGGTAAAAATTTATGCTACTATTATAACTACAGGATGGATGTACATAACAATAGATAATGTTGACAGGCTAACTTGAATAAAATTAAGTTGCTTTGAAGTTATTAAAAAACTAATTAACTAATTGTTAGATATATCAATAATCAAGAACAAGACACTTTATTATAAACAAAGCTTCTATGTCAATAGTTTGTAGTACACTCTGCAGATACAAATACAAAAGCACCATTTTTTAGATAAATGAGAAATTTATCTAAAATTCTGTATAAATACTGAAAACAAGAAATGTTTCATATCTTTTTCTGCATAGTGATTTTTGAACAATGACTAATTTTATCTAACAATATATAAAAGAAATCAGACACAATGAGTATTTATAGTCAAATTCGTAACATGAGACATTTATAAGAGAGAAGCTATCAGTAAGATTCAGATTCCTTCTTTCAAATTTTGTTCATATCTACTCACACTGGTTAGAATACATTGTACATTCTGTAATTTTAAAATGCAGCCAAATGTTTTAAATGGGGACTAATTAAATGTAAAAGCTTTTGCCAGCAAAGGAAATTATTACCAACACAAAAAGACAACCTAATGAATGGGAGAAAATATTTACAAAGGCTATGTCCAATAAGGGGTTAATATCCAAGATACACAAACAGCTCACATTACTCAATATAAAAAATCAAACAACTCAATTAAAAAATTGGCAGAAGACCTGAGTAGGCATTTTTCACAAGAAGGTATACAGATGGCCAATAGGTACATGAAAAGGTGCTCAACATTGCTAACTGTAAGGGAAATGGAAATCAAAACCACAATGAGATACCACCTCACACCTGTCAGGATGGCTATCATCAAAAAAATCACAAATAAATGTTGATGAGGATCAACCAACATTTGGAGAAAAAGGAACCCTTACACACTGTAGATGGGAATGTAAACTGGTGCTATTTACTGTGGAAAACAGTACCATGTTTTCCAGCAATTCTACCCATTCCACTCCTCCTCCAAAGAAAAGGAAAATACGAATTTGAAAATATACATGTGCTCCACTGTATGGTAGCATTATTTACAATAGCCATGATATGGAAGCAACTTAATTGTCTATATACATATGAATATAATGAAGTATGATCATTTTTTCCTGTATAGCTTTGGTTGGTAACACAAGGTAAAGTCTGCCTCATTTTCTCCTTGATTGCACATGAAGTCTTTACTCTCATGAAGATTTCCATCTCTTGATCTTATATATATATACAATTTATATATATATATATACAATTTATATATATATATATACAATTTTATATATATATATACAATTTATATATATATATATTCCATATACATATATACAGGTATAGTAAATACACTTATATTTTTAAAAAGGTTATTTTATAATTTAACAGCAAAATTTAATTTTTAAAATAATTTCAACAATAATTTTATATTCCTTTCTTAGAACACTCACTAGAAATCTAAGGCAATATAAAAAATAAGAGTGCAAACAAGCATCCACACTGGATCCTAATTTTACCTGAAATTATTTTAGTTTTCTCTTTTTGTCATTTAGGATTTCTAAATTGCATAGTCTTGATTTAAGCAGGGTTTTTTTTTCTTTCTACTTCTAATTTATTTAGAGATTTGTTTTAAAGTTAAGATGGCTGTAAAATTGTACTAAATGCTTTTAAAACACCTATTGGTAATGGATGTATACCTTTTCACATAGTGGGAAAATTTTTGTACTCCTTGAATAGACCTTTTTTGATAATATTTATTGCACTTATAATTCTACTGGTTAGTTAATGTACTAAATTTTACTTAATATTTTTTTCTATCACTGCCATAAAAATTCATCTATAATTCTCTCTTTTGTTCATCATTCTTAATCTGAATTGACTAATTTAATTTCATGAAAATAAGAAAATATCTCTGGTTGATAAATATGACTTTGTGTTCTAAGCATACTTTTCAGCAAGGTATATTGTATGTGCTAACAAAATCATTATTCCTAATATAAGCCTAATATCCACAGAAAACAAAATCATAATGTATAGCACTTTGTAACTCTTCTTTTTCTCCATTATTTAGTTATTTAAAGAATTGAGTTTGAAAATATACATATCAATAATAAATTAAATTTTTATTATAATTTAGTGTACTCTGTAGCATAAACTTCAAAAAAGTACCTTCTGTATGACTATATGACCATATACATTGCATAAATTAACTAGAAAGTAAAGAGAGTAGATAGCATTCTTGTTGCCAGAGATATATGTTTAAAAGCAATATCAATGAAGAAATGTCTCAAGTTATCCAATGTAGATAAAGGGGACAGTGTATCCAAGTAAAATCGTGTACTTTTTGGTAAAAAAAAAAAAAAAATATATATATATATATACACACACACACATATATATATTGAAGTAATAATGAACATTCATGAGATATTATGAACTGTTTCTTTAAACATGTTTTTTTGTTTTTATCTGCTATCTAGCAAAATAATAGGAAACTATGGAAAAGTGGAAGGATGTTAAAAAAAATAATCTAGATGAAAGTACAATTTGGGTATATGTCTCTCAGTCCAAAAATCAGATTGCATACATTTAAAATATATTTCTTGCTTATATCATATATATTATGATGTCATGTATTTTTCATAAGCATTCACCATATTTCTCCTCTCATTTTCCAGGCAGTAGTCTAGGCACTAAGTTTTCAGTAGGAAAGAAAGGAAGGAAGGAAGGAAAGAAGAAAGAGAGAGAAAGGAGGAAGGGAGGGAGAAAAAGAAAGGAAGTCTAAAGCACTAAGTAATTACCAAAATAAGTGATAGTAAAAATTCTGAATTATAATTATGATAAGGGTTAGGAGGAAGGTGTAGGATGCTATGAGAATCTGTAAAAAGGGAACTTCCACATCAATCTAGCATCACAGGAGGAATTGGTAAGGGCTGGTTGAGGAGAATATCAGATGAAGTGTGGAGTATTCAGTGCCCCTGGAATGGGCGGAAGCTTTCTGGATTGCAGAAACTGAGAAAAAAGTGGAATGACTGGATCTAAGGCAGAGAAATGGAGGGAAACCTGGGGTGAAGCTTGAGAGTTAGGCAGGGCTCAGTGGAACCAAGTCATATAGCATATTAGGCAGTAGGAAGTCTTTGAAGGGTTTAATAAAGGTATTCTGCAAGCAAATTCGACTTAATAAAGTTGCTTGAGCTGCAACCCCAAGAAAATATTGAATAGCAAGTGGCAAAAATGAATGTGAGGAGACCTGTTCATATGGCTGTCTAAGGGGCCAGAGTGGTGTTAATAGAACTGGAGTAATTTTGTTCAAATGGCTATATGATAACCCATGGTATTACCGCAAACACAATTGGATACATCCACCATAAACTTTGAATCGCGAGCTACTGATGCAAAGAAAAGATCTATTCTTAGAGCATGTGGTGGAGGTGGCAGCAACAACTGAGTTTCCTGGGGAGCAGGGAGAACTGTGCTGGCGACAGAAGTCAGTGTTTGATAGCAGCCACAGCAGGGCACTTTGGAAATCCTGTGCACTTTGCCTGCAAAAGTGGTTTTCCTGACCTCATTGGTTTGTGGAGGAATTAGGTTTGTGCCACCTTGTCATTTACCCTCATTTGTCCCTGATTGTTTTCTAAACTTCATTCTGAAGCCTGAAAGCAAGTCTACAAAATTTAAGTTCATTCATTCATTCATCCAGTTTAAATCTGCCAAAGTATCCTGCTTACATGCAGTGGTCTACTGAATTAGCAGTATTTAATAGCAGTAAATCAACTTTATTCCTTCTGCCACTTGTCATTAGGTAGGCTATTTCTTTTCCTGATACTGGATAAAATTGGGGGCCATATTTCACAGCATTCTGAGTCCCCTGTAGTCAGTCACAGGAACAGTCCAAAAATTTTTTATAATTAAAATGTCCAGTTCAATAACTTAAAAAGAAGACCTGTGAACTTTCCAATTAAGACTTTCTCCATTGCCTCCTGCTGTATACTAAATTAAGCTTGATATCCTAAAAATCTGAGAGCAACACATGGAGAGTGTGGGGGGGTCACTTAGCTCCTGATTTTCCCCTGGCCAACATTATTTGTTTGACTCCTCCCTCCTACTCTCACTAGCCATAGGGGGTAAACTCCTCCAGAACTGGACACATGATGACTGAAGGAGAAGGAGGAGGAACTGTGGAGCCCTGTTTTTTGTAAATGAAAAAGTCTGCAGAATCTTAAGGTGAAACTCTTGAAATTCCTCTCATTTGGCTGGAGGAAGCATTACCATCTTAATCCACTTTAGAGTGTTCAATGAAGCACTCTCAACAAAGAAGTCCTTGTCCTCCATCCCTAGGTCCCAGTCTCAAGTGTTTATAAAACTGAAATGGGGAGTCTCAGATGCTGACATGGAGGGTCTAGCAATTCACTTTGCAAGAGGTAATGGGCAACTTTTGGAAGCAACCCAGATGCCCATCAGCAGACGAATGGATGAGGAAGCTGTGGTACATATACACCATGGAATACTACTCAGCCATTAAAAAGAATTCATTTGAATCAGTTCTAATGAGATGGATGAAACTGGAGCCCATTATACAGAGCGAAGTAAGCCAGAAAGATAAAGACCATTACAATATACTAACACATATATATGGACTTTAGAAAGATGGTAACGATAACCCTATATGCAAAACAGAAAAAGAGACTCAGATGTATGGAACAGACTTGTGGACTCTGGGAGAAGGATGGAACAGACTTGTGGACTCTGGGAGAAGGAGAGGGTGGGATGTTTCAGGAGAACAGCATTGAAACATGTATATTATCTAGGGTGAAACGGATAACCAGCTCAGGTTGGGTACATGAGACAAGTGCTCGGGCCTGGTGCACTGGGAAGACCCAGAGGGATCGGGTGGAGAGGGAGGTGGGAGGGGGGACTGGGATGGGGAATACATGTAAATTGATCTTCATCTATTTGCCATGAAATGATGGGACCAGATGCCATGATCTTAGTTTTCTGAATGTTGAGTTTTAAGCCAACTTTTTCAACACTCCTCTTTCACTTTCATCAAGAGGCTCTTTACTTCCCTTTCTGCCATAAGTGTGGTGTCATCTGCATATCTGAGGTTATTTATATTTCTCCTGGCAATCTTGATTCCAGCTTGTGCTTCATCCAGTCCAACATTTCTCATGGCTTACTCTGCATATAAGTTAAATAAGCAGGGTGACAATATATAGCCCTGATGTACTCCTTTCCTGATTCAGAACCAGTCTGTTGTTCCATGTCTAGTTCTAACTGTTGCTTCTTGACCTGCATACAGATTTCTCAGGAGGCAGATGAGGTGGTTTGATATTCCCACCTCTTTAAGAATTTTCCACTGTTTGCTGTGATCCACACAGTCAAAGGCTTTGGCATAGTCAAAAAAAACAGAAATAGATGTTTTTCTGGAACTCTCTCGCTTTTTCAATGATCCAACGGATGTTGTCAGTTTCATCTCTGGTTCCTCTGCCTTTTCTAAATCCAACTTGAACATCTGGAAATTCATGGTTCACATACTGTTGAAGCCTGGCTTGGATAATTTCGAGCATTACTTTGCTAGTGTGTGAGATGAGCGCAATTGTGTGGTAGTTTGAACATTCTTTGGCATTGCCTTTTTGGGATGGGAATGAAAACTGAACTTTCCCAGTCCTGTGGCCACTGTTGAGTTTCCCAAATTTGCTGGCATATTGTGTGCAGCATTTTCACAGCATCATCTTTTAGGATTTGAAATAGCTCAACTGGAATTCCGTCACCTCCACTAGGCTTTGTTCGTAGTGATGCTGCCTAAGGCCCACTCGACTTCACATTCCAGGATGTCTGGCTCTAGGTGAGTAATCACACCATCATGATTATCCGGGTCATGAAGATCTTTTTTATATAGTTCTTCTGTGTATTCCTGCCATCTCTTCTTAATAACTTCTGCTTCTGTTAGGTCCATACCATTTCTGTCCTTTATTGTGCTTATCTTTGCATGAGATGTTCCCTTGGTATCTCTAATTTTCTTTATTTTGGGGGGCTCCAAAATCACTGCAGATGGTGACTGCACCATGAATTAAAAGACGCTTGCTCCTTAGAAGAAAAGTTATGACCAACCTAGAAAGCGAAAGTGAAGCCTCTTAGTCATGTCCAACTCTTTGCGATCCCATGGACTGTAGCTTTCCAGGATCCTCTGTCCATGGTATTTTTCCAGGCAGGAATACTGGAGTGGGTTGCCATTTCCTTTTCCAGGAAATCTTCCTGACCCAGGGATCGAACCTGGTTCTCCCGCACTGCAAGCAGACTCTTTACTGTCTTAACCACCAGGGAAGCTCCTTGAAATAAAAGTTCTGACCAACCTAGACAGCATATTAAAAAGCAGCAACATTACTTTGCCAACAAAGGTCTGTCTAGTCAAAGCTATGGTTTTTCCAGTGGTCATGTATGGATGTGAGAGTTGGACTATGAAGAAAGCTGAGTGCCAAGTAATTGATGCTTTTAACTGTGGTGTTGGCGAAGACTCTTGAGAGTCCCTTGGACTGCAAGGAGATCCAACCAGTCCATCCTAAAAGAAATCAGTCCTGAATATTCATTGGAAGGACTGATGCTGAAGCAGAAACTACAATACTTTGGCCACCTGATGCAAAGAATTGACTCATTTGGAAAGACCCTGATGCTGGGAATGATTGAAAGTGGGAGGAGAAGGGGACGACAGAGGATGAGATGGTTGGATGGCATCACTGACTCAAAGGACTTGAGTTTGAGTAAACTCCAGGAGTTGGTGATGGACAGGGAAGCCTGGCGTGCTGTAGTCCATGGGGTTGCATCGAGTTGGACATGATTGAGTGACCGAACTGAACTGAAATGAAATTGATGTCAGCCTTCACGTTCTCTGCCAAAACAGATACAGAGAGACTCAAGGCAACGTGTTCTGTTACTCTTGCAGCTATGAGTCCTGACAAAAGAGCTTTTTGAACTTCTAATAAGCCTTTTTATCTTAAACTTCACTCATTTATTGATAGACAGGATAAAGACACACATTTTTTGTCCTACTTCCTACTTTATTTCATACCTAAGAATAGCATCAGTGGCTGATTACCAAGATAGTTCAGTTTTTATAGGTCAAGATACACCTGCTCTACATTTTGATTTCTTCACCTTTGTAAGTAAGCCCTGTTTACTGCTTTAATTCATTACTTTAATTCATCTTTAGAAATTTTTAAAAGGTTTAATAGTGAATACATATATACTACTTATTTCATCAGTCCAAAAAATACATATTTCTATGCAATTAATTACCTTTTCTATTTTCTCAAAAGAAATGCAACATATATCTTCCTGCTTTTAACAACTCTGGTTATTCATCCATAATACATGCTTCAGCACCTTTCTTGTATTGGGAAAAGTATCTTCGGTAACACATTATGTAAGAATGGGTCTTTAGAGTCAAATTAAAATACCTCAAAATGAGACACAACCCAGAGGAATCCTAGGTGAAGACTAAAAAGTCTGAAAGAACAAAAGTGGAAGCAGCTTATTATTTTTGAAAAAAGGGCAAACATGAATCAGCTCAGCAAAAACCTCACCTGAGATAAAGAGAGTTTTACATAAGACTCCAGTGCTGGCCTGATGGGACAAAGAAAATAACTGGCTTTGCACCTCCCACTGATTACCAAATGCTCCTCATTCTAATTATTAATTTAAAAACTAATCAACAGGGACTCCACACAGGCATACAAGACAATTTGTGTCAGCTAGAATATATCAGGCAGTCTAGCCAAGTATCCAGCATATAGGATTCTGCTTTCAGCTGCCATCTCTTAATGGTCTGGATTTAGCTCTCTGAAAATCAGAGGAAATTAGCAATACTGCAAATGTAGACTCTGCGCAGTCACTAGTGGCAAGCTCCACTTGTGAGAGTCCACCCACCTTTATTACTGAAGTTGATACCTGTTTAAAAAGTAACAGAATGAAACTAATTCTAATTAAAGGTGAATAGGAATCAATTTAACTTGCTGCTGACAAAGAGAACAGGTAATCTCCCAGATCTCTGCTCTAGTCTTTACTAATACTGCAATTTAAGGCAACTTACTTAACCTCTTCTGCTCCTATGTCTTCTCTTTATATAAGCTCTGCTGAGGGAAGCACCACTGAACCAGCTGATCGTGAAATGCAGAAACGACTTTCTGATTGAGTAGAGAGGGAAAAGAATACTGGAGATTAACCAGGAAGAGAAAATCAGTATCAGTGAGCAACCTTCTCACAAGAGACAAATATCAGAGGCCAAAGGAGCAGAAAGGAGGCAAGAGCAGCAGAACTGAGCAATTTCCAAGCTATAGAGGTGGTCTGATTAAGTCAGTCTTTCCTTCTGGGACATCAGATTTAAAGGGGCTAAAACATCTTTGAATCATACATGCAAGCATCTCAGGGAGTTACTGGAAATACTTGGGAAGAGCAATCCTACAAAAAGATTTAGATTTCCTTAACAAATGAGTGATACAGGTGACCAGAATGGCATTTTACTTTAAACACAACTGTTTCATTTTACATTCAAAATCTTGTAAAAGCTGAGAATCTTTGTAAACCGGTTGCAGAATGACGGGTGTACTACTGCTTCTATAATGTCCCAAGCAAATAATTTAATTGCATTTCTAACGTGACTGACAATTTTTAGTGTATATTTTAATTACACAAAATGCACAGCTCCCTGGAGGAGGGCATAACAACCCACTCCAGTTCTCTTGGAGAATCCCACAGACGAGCCTCACAGGCTGTAGCCCATGGTGTTGCAAAGAGGACAACTGAAGTGACTTGGCATGCACAAACACATGCACACATGTGAATAGTAACTTGCCAGGATGCTAAGGGTTAGGTCTACATCTCTGACAATTGTCTCCCCTTCTCTACCATTTCGGTTTGTTTTTCTTTTATGGGATCTCTAAGAATTTTTTTCTTTTAATAGCCAAATA